>NC_065512.1:4255465-4319511 GCF_006386435.1 Epinephelus moara
TCTGGCCTGCTACTGTTGCTGCTCCCTCTGCAAGCCACTCTGCAACCTGCCTCCACCCCAGCTCCTCCTTTTCTTGTTGTGTCTGACTTATTAGTGTCATTTCTGTTTGTCATTGACGCTGCTCTGTTCTGTTCCTGGGGGTCTTTGCTGCTGCTCTCCCTGCCTTAGGCTTTCCATGTAGGCGCATGGAAGGGCAGACAGGTGTGCTCTCTCCGCTTTAGGCTTTCTGCGTTGGCCCGAGGAAAGGCAGAGACCCCAGAACAGAGCCATACCGCCAAATATAATACTGCAAATGGCAATAAAGTTTTCTTTGACAAAAGTGGTCCTGACTGAAATATAAACATTTCATAATATAAAACATGCTTGATTTTGTTGGAACATCGAGACAAGAAAAAGACTTAAGACAGCTCAGACTGAGTTTTATCACAACCTTACAGCAAATGATTGAGAGGAAAATTCTCATGACTTTATTCCGACATTTGAAATTTGTCAGCAACAGTTAAGTTGATTGAAAAGTCATTTGGTGTAAGGCTGGCATTTGTGAGCACTCCTCCTTTTCCAAGATAATCCATCCACCTGACAGGTGTTGCATAAAGATGCTGATTAAACAGCATTGTTACCACACAGGTATGCCTCAAGCTGGTCTCAACAAAACGATGCTCTAAAATGTGTAGTTTGATCACGCAACACGACGCCACAGATTTCATAACCCAGCTGGCACCAACATCGTAAGTCGTTGAATTTAGGTTGTGATGTCAGGTGACCAAAATTCAACGTCAGGACATCTAACGCTAATTTGACGTAGAATATTGAAAACAGATGACGTTGATATTTTGTTGATTTTAAGTTGTGTTATATAGAAACCAAAATTCAATGCCGTCCAACAACCTGGCCTCACTCGTCGAGATTAACATCTGCCGCTTGTGCAGACACTGACAAAAAAAGCCATTCTTTAACGTCAGCATGGTATACAGCTGGTTGCTGTTATAGTTTAATGGCGCTCAGCGGTGTCAGGGGGAAACACGACGGGACAAGAGCGGAAGTCAAGGCAGTGAAAGTCCGAGAGGGGTGGTGGATGGGTCTAACAAGTGGTGTTCGTGTCCTGTAAGATTATAAAGCCATACCCTGTTTTTTTTACCTAAAGCCAACCACGTGTTTTTGTTGATGGAGGAGGATAGAGGAGAGGATAAAAACGTCAATTTGTATTGTTGTACTGACGTAGTGCTTTTATTTTGAAAGAGACTGTATGCAAACTGTACATTTCCTGTGAAAACAGAAGTGTATTTTGAAAACAGACAATGCATGTAACAGGCTGAAGTTGACACGACGTCCCAGAACGTCAACAACCAACACACCCAGGGTACCTTGGACGCCATATGTGGACGTGGAAAGTCCATGACTCAACGTGGACATGTGACGAGGTCACAGTGAGGATGAGTTGCTTCCAAACATGTCTTGCCATTTAGTCGTGAAGTATGAAGGATAAAACCCAGCATCTGCAAAACTTCATAATGTTAACATCCACACATCATGAACTTCTAACGTCCAACATCTTCCTGATGTCATTTTGAAGTCCAGTGCCAGCTGGGAGTTATGAGGCAGCGTGCCATCAGCCTGCTGACTGCAGGACTGTCCGCTGTCATGAAAGCAGCAGAGACATCATTCATCACACACAGTTTTTCATCTCCGTCTTTCTCCAGGTGTTAGACAGGCACATGTGCTCTTTTTATATCAGCACACGTCACACACATCCATTCATCCTTGATCCTAATCATAACCATCCAAGCGTTTAATAAAAATCATAGAAAAGAGGCGTTTTATTGGACGGCGCTATAGGTGCCTCCTTGTTAAGGAGAAATTCACATCTGTGTGTTTAGCATTCCATTAAAATGCCAGACGTGAAACATGGACAACGGCCATGAGCTGCTGGAGGCTTGACAATATGACCATTCAGCGGCTCCACATTAGTGCAGAGCTGAGGTTTGTTATCGAGCTGTCAGCACATACTTTACTGACAAAATATGAATACAATCATGTCAGTTGTGCTGTAGCTCTCACACGCTTTAACAGGCTGAACACCGATCCAGTGAAAGGCCCCAACAGGAAAGAACATTTTCATATTTTTATAACGTTTCAGTGAGTATTTCATTAAACGTACGCACTGTTTATACAAGTGTGTGGAATAGCTGGACATTTTCTGTGAATGGCAGCGAACAAAGACGAGAGGATCTGCAGAACATTTGGTCTCAGACAGGCGCACAGGATGGACCACGTTAAATGTTCATCATGTGAGGACAGTTAATGACATCATCTGACAAATGACAAAGAGGACAACACTGTCTTGATTTGTGGAGCATTAACAATCATCAAATAGTCAAATTTATCTTGTAAAATTGACTCTTAAAATCTTCCAAAGACAACAGGTAATCAGAGCTGGGCAGCTTGGAGGTGTAGCTTGATTAGCAAAAGTCTTTATTTCTCCTGATTAGGCCCATTTATTATATTCAGAATTAAACAGCTTTGTGCAACTGATCTCCTTCATCCAACAGACAGACACATAATCTGATTAACCTGTAGCCAAGAAAGTCACCAGAAAGAAATGTTGGCATGCACATTTCTGCAAACCATGAATACATCACATTTGCATGTTTCATATGTCTCATATCAACATTTCGTGATGTAGCATATGAGCTGACTCTGTCGTCAGGAGGTGGAGGGGATGATGGATGGTGTGACATCTGTGAAGCGCCTGCCAAGCTGCAGACCGCTGTTTGAGATTAACAAACAACAAAACCGGTTGTTTTTCTAAGGTGCTTCCAGCAGCTTTTTAGGCTCCAGACAAAGTTGTTTTGGAGGAACTCAAAGCTGTTTTTCCTGCCAAGTGAGGACAGCGAGGATGGTGCCACCAAAACAAGCCAAAACATTACTTTGTCCAAACCATTACCATGTGGTTTTGTGCCTAAATCTAACCACATGTTAACGACAGGATTGTAAAGACATAAAGTTTTAAAATATCTGCTGCATAATTACACACTAATGTTATGTATATGTGGTTTGAAGAGACGTACAATAAAGGACAGCAGAGGAGATACACACACCAGTGCATCTGGGCTGGACAGCCACGCAAAAAATAATAAAAAAAGGTGAATAAAAACAGCAGCAAACTTCTCAGTCCTTGACTATCATCAGTGCTACTGACATGAGGGCTTCACAGAACAGATACAAGGCTCGTTGGAGATGAACCGCACAATGCATGCTGGTTAGTTTTGTGTCCGACTTCCTCCTGAATTGCTCTGACGTCATACAAAAGTTAACAGCGATAATCTTGCAAGAGCGAGGCGGCTGCAGTTTTAGAGCCAGGTGCTGTGGTTGCTCTCCATCGACTGCAAGACCCAGGGCATGATGGGAAACGTCTGGCTCTCACCTGATCTAAAAGCCTATGGGTTTAGACGTTGGCTCCACAAGATCAGCCATCATCATCATCATCATCATCATATAGTCAGTTGTACATTACACTAACAACTGATATGATGCTGATTTACATGTGAATTCATGTCAAATGGAGGCTGAACCATGAACATAAATTACAGATCGCCTGTAAAGCATTTTAATAAATCAATCTAATTAGAAATTGAAACCTGAGAGCAAACTGATATATGGGTGTAAGTGTCTTTCCACTGTCGCTTACTGCAGGTGCGTGTCAGTGCAATTAATTGACGTGCGCCAGACTTGGCTCTCACAAACAATGTCCAGACGTTTCCCGTTGCTTTGCTCCATTTATTTCTTCTATACATTTAAGCACAAGAATGTACAGCACCTTGCTTTGTAGCAATTAGGTAGCCTATTATCTAATACTGCTCCTGTCTGCAGACACCTCAGCCGTGCCTCAGCCACGGTCAAAAAACTGTTTGCCTCTACTCACGCACACCTGGCCTCATTAACCTGGCTGAATAAATGCACTTCCACCGGAAGTTGCCACAGTGCCACACAGTACAAAATGTTTTGCAACAAAAATAAAATAAATAAACACACACGTAGATAAATGGCTGTTACAATGGGTCTGATAACATTTTTAGTTAATGAACATCATATCGGACAGGATGTGAGTGTTTCTGTGACTTCCTGTACAGACTGAACGTTGCTGGAAACTGTCAGGAAACTGTCCGACTTCACCTCAACTTGTTGTCATCGTGTCCTGCTGCAGCCGCCTGATCTCAAATACTTTCCAGGCGAGGTGCAGTTCATCTCCAACGAACCTATGGACTCGAGGTGTGACGAATCAGTCAGCTGGTACCACTCATTAGATGGGATCAACTCTGAGAAGGAGAAGCCTGACTCCCAAATCACAAAGATCTGTCCAATGAGTGTTGTACCAATCACAATGTCCTTATACATCAATGTATGCTGGTGCAGGCAGATGTCTATAAAGTGTTTCATTCTAACATTTCGTCTAAAGGTTGTTCAGTTTTAAGAAGACAGATCCATCTGCTGTCACACTGCACGAGTTACGTTTCCAGATCTGTTCATCTGCGACAAGGGTTAACTACATCACATCAGTGCCACATAAACTGAGTGCAGCAGCTGGATGTTGGGCCTCCTGGAGGGGTTGCTCTACAGAGGATTTGGATCTGCTCTGTCAATAGAGCTTCTGTGTTTGTTAATTCTGGTTCATGAGTTGCTGGCTGGTTTTGCCTTTATATTGAAGATCACTGGGACATGAGATAAGGTAAATAACGTAAGTGGAAAGACAAGTGATACAATTCTTAATCTGGTATTGTTTTTTGGTGATATGACACTTGTTCCATGCTCCCTCCTTGTGCAATATGAGACGTGTCTGCAAGTAGAAAATGAGTTTTTACCCTCATCATCAGCAGATAGAATATGCCAGTGTCTTGGTGGTGCAACATATAAGGTTATCTGGTCGAGGATGAGGGGAGACGACACGCAGCAGGGGGCTGCAGGCTGGAATCAAACCTGAGGATGGAGCCTTTGTGCATGGGACACCTGCTCTACCCACTGGGATACTGGGCACCCCATCCAAATAAATATTTATTTTACACCACTCATTTATTAATTTCTCTGCACTGTACACATTTTAAAAGGAGAATCTTCTTATAACTGGATTATTTTTTCCACCAGCACACAGCAGACACGTTCATCCTGCCTCTATGTATCTGAAGTCTGACTCTTTGTGAAGTCCAGGCTGTTGCTGCCCTCTGCTGATGAAGCCCACTACACACACACACACACACACACACACACACACACACACACACACACAACCTCATTATCTCCACAGTGGTCTCTGTATCTCACAGTGAAGATGAAGATGAACAGATGAAGGTAAAGTCTCTGCAGCTCAGGTACAGTTTTATACTGTAGTTTAACAGTTTTACAGTTTCACCGTCACACTCGACACGCTGTGTGCTCTGTCGTGTGTTTGTCTCCTGCTGAGTCTTTGTCCTCGTTCAGACACACTCTTGTTCTGTAGCTATTCTAAACTGTGTGTCTAAACTTCACCTCCCACACACACACATCGTCATGGCGACGTCTGCACCCCGTCTTTGTCTCCTGTCTCTGTGCATGTGTGTAATGTTCCCTTACCTGTCCACCTGTCCACCCTCAGTCCATCACTGTCTGTGCTGTCAGCCTCCAGCAGCTGCACCTCGTCACCTCATCAACACGTTACTGATCCACAACGAGTCAGAGCAGAAACACTCACAGGTGTGTGCAGAAGCTTTACTGTAGGAGCAGAATAGTTTTGACTCGCATTTAAAACTTAAGATGTTATTTGATGATGAAGCAACATTATTTTTTTGTATTATAGATATGTGGCGATCGAAGAAGCATTTAAGTGTAGAAAATATAAAATTGTCATTGTTGTAAACTTTAATTTGGAGATCTGAAGTGAAGATCTGAGTAAATACGAGATCTTTAATTTTTTTTGTGCCATGATCCAAAGATTTAAGGTTTCAGCTGGTAGAGATTAACTGTGTATGTCCTCTGTTCCTTCATGTTATGTGTAAATTAAGATATTAAACGATGAGGGTGAGCTTGTTTTGTGAACATGTGAAGTGTCTTTGATGTGAGCAGGGCTGCAGCTGTATGAGACTGTCATGGTACTATAGCCATCTCAGGAAATATCCTGGTATAAAGGGAACTGAAAAATAAATTTAAAAAAATAGAGAAAATACATAAATACATGAAATAAATGCATAAATGAATAAAATAGAAATAAAAGAAAATAAATAGAAATAAATTACAATAAATAGAAATAAAATAAAATAAATAAAAAATAAAATATAATAAATAGAAATAAAATAGAATCAAATAAGATAAAATAAAAACAATGCTGACCACTGTACCATTATGCCACCCTTGACCTGTTTTTGCTTTTCAGGTAGGTGAGGGACGAAACTCCATTTTCATTAAGATAAATATGGCAATGGGGCAAAGTAAGTTAGATTCAATAGAATGTGTATTTTCAGACATATTTTAATTTCTGTAAAAGAAACATTAAAAAAAAAAAAAAAAAGATCTTATAACTTGGTGACCACCCTGCAGTGACTCTGAGGATCCTCTGGGGGCTCTGACATCACTGCAGAGTTTTCCTTATCTGAGACTGTGACAGATAAATACTGTGTTTGCCTCAGTCCTTTACTGCTTGAATGAAGTAAATTGTGTCTTTTTAGGAGCGTACTGACTATAGATAATGATATTTATTAAATATTTTCTGCTATAGATCCTCAGCAAAGTGTTGAAGAAGATACACCTTCAATCTTATCTGTGAAACAAATGGAGGATGGAGGAGAGAACACACCTGAAGTTTCAGAGGGAAGCCTCTGATCCACCCGACACACTCAGTTCAGTAAGTATTATCACATAATATGTGCTATAACATCTTCTGTGTGCCTTTAACTGCTGTGACACACCATCATTGGTTCATTACAACAAAGTTAAAGTAACATCTCAGTGACAGTAAGAGCTCAGCAAAGACAGGATTTATTCCAGGGCTGTTGAATTAGATTATGTTAGATTGTACTGGTGTCACTGGTAACTCGCTGTACTTTACACCCTTACCTCCCCTGCTGCCCTGGTCACTGTGAGGACCAGGATGTGCTAGTGTGGGACTTGAGTGGCTTATTCCATAAATTAGATCAAATGAGGATTAGGATTAACCACAATCGTGGTCAGATTAACGCACTGGGGGGGGGGGGGGGGGGGTGTCACCTGAGAATTACAGAAGCTCTTGGATCCAATGCTGTTTGGCATGTCAACACCTGTTAATGTGTGCTCACCTTTTTTCTCTGACAACTTAAGCGAATGTGTGCTCACCTTTTTTCTCTGACAACTTAAGCGGGATTTATACTTGTGCGTCAGCTCTACGCTGTAGCCTACGATTGTGGCCTACGCCACTGTGAGCATTTATACTTGTGCGGTGGTGTGTCTGTGTCACTCTGCAGTTACAGCATTTATACTTGTGCGGTGGTGTGTCTGTGTCACTCTGCAGTTACACCTCCAAAACACTAGTGAGCAGAAGAGTTTCTGTGAAGTGCTGTAAAGTTTAGTTGATTCAAAACACACATTAAACACACATTAAACATGGCTTAATAGAGACAGTTTCAAACACAAGTGCACAAATCAGCTTCACTATAACTCGCAGCATTCACAGACAAACACTTGTCTTTATCTGGACACATTTTCCCCACAAACACAACATGCTAACATTATTAGCACAAGCCTATGGCATTTTACATTGTATAAATTAGCCTAGCAACCAGCGCAGATTTCCTCTGCTCATATGAAGCCAGGATAAATCACACACAAGACTTAAAATGCTATTTTTGCTGAGGCTTTATTGTCTTCACAATTTATTGTTTCTTATCTGTGAAATTAAAGTAAATAAAAGCTTTGTTTCCACTGAGGGAAATGGTTTCAGCCTACAGAAACAGACATTGTGCTAGAACTTTGATGTAACGCCCCAACTGGCCTGGTGTCAGTCAGCACATGACCAGGATGCATGCACACCACACAGCATGTGCAAAGATCACTCTCTGGGCAAGTTGCAACTAACCAAGCCTCCACAAGAGGGCGACAGAATCTAAAGAATGTGCAGCCAGTCCTGTGAGACAACATGACAAGTGCAGAAGCTTTGAGTTACTGTCTGCACACTCAGGACTCTAAACATGAAATACTGAGTTATCTAGAGAGGGAAATAGATCCAATTAATTCAGCTTGAAACTAAACTACAACTGATACTTCGGTTGAAGTATGTGTGACCTGCATTTGAGACTGTAGCTGTAACTCTGAGGCGAGGAGCAGTCCTCTCAGTTTTATTGTTTTGGCATCAGATGGTTTTATTATAACAGGCTCCTCTATCAACTTCATTTTTATCATGCAGGCCTGGTTATTGAGAGCCGGAGCTCTGAGGCAGGGCGGCTTTTCTTGGCATTTAACATCTGAGATCTACTTTTTATTAAGTTTTGAATATTTAATAGAGAGAAAACGTGTTTATTTGACCAGTGTTTGAACTGTGAAGTGTCATAAAGAAAAGATTTACAGCCATCAGGTCTTTTGATACTTCTGTATACTGTCGGACTGATAGGAAAAGACCTTGAGCCAGATGTTTATAGCAGCAGCAGGAGCAAAGTCCAAGTCGGAAACTGGTGAATGCTGCATTTAGAAAGACTGGATTCTCATATCTGTCAACAAGAGTACATTTAGTCAAGCGTTGTATTTAAGTGCAGGAAGCAGGAAGTGTATTGCATTGACCTGGAAGTCAGTCTTTTTGTTTTTTTGGAGGGAATAGGTTGTGATGTTCATGCTAAATTGAAAAACTTAAAACATATATTCAAAATAGATAACTAAATAAATAAATAAATAAATAAAAACGCTCTTGGATCAGCTGAAAAATGCGTCGTCACAAAGCTGACAACAGGCTGTTTTCTGACTGTTTGGAGACACATGGCTCCCACAGGACGATCAGACGGGGAACCGGTGCAAATGGGTCGGTATACATGTTGCAGGGATAATGGGGGAACGGGTGAGCTGGTGGGCGGGGCAGTCAGGTGGGGAATAGTGGGAACAGTAGAGGTTACTGCAGGTCAGCAGGGTCTGAGATGACATCAGAGTTAGTGTGCAGACTGGGAGAGAACAATCAGGCTGATATTGTGACACATGTAATCTACTGATATCAGCCTCACTGCTTACTCTTCACTTTCCTACAGCGCTGTCACAGCTGCAGCAACTTCCTGCTATTAGACACTCAACATTTCACTGTGTTGCTGCTGATACAGCTGATTGAACTGAAATATCTGACTTTGAAACCTGAATTTATACAGTTTGATTACCCTGCTTTGAAAGTTTTTTCCAAGGAAATTCCAGTCTTCAAGGTCCAGTGTAGGATTTAGGGAAATATATATATTGGTAGAAATGGAATATAATAAGTATATTTTTTACGTTACCTTAAAATGAGCCGTTTATATCTACATAGGGAGCAGCTCTTCATCTATGAAGATCATATCTACATAGGGAGCAGCTCTTCATCTATGAAGATCACTATGTTGCACCACCATGTTTCTACAGTAGCCCAGAATGGACAAACCAAACACTGGCTCTAGATAGAGCCAGAATGGACAAACCAAACACTGGCTCTAGATAGAGACATTCAAGTTTTCATGTCGCAGCTATTTGCGATCAGTAGGACCCAATAAGTATAAAAAAAAATCAACACTGTCAACGATGTTAAAGTCCCTATGTCTGCAAACGAGTACTTTCTTATTAACAGCGTCTTTGCTTGTTACCGTTGCTAAAATTGGTCAAATTTGTTGCGATATCAAACTGTGAACATTATTAATCATAAATAAACAAGTTTAAACCATAAAATGTGATCTGTCTACTTTTGAGTCAGGGTCCGCTGCAGACTGACTTGGCAGAGATGGCTGCCATCTTGTTTTAACATGGATTAGTGTGCTGTGCTCTTCCTACCACTAGATGGCACAAAAAAAGTGTTACAATTTTTTTAACGTTAAACTGCTTTATTCAGTGTTTTAACCTGTTTAAATCAACTGCTCTATTTGTTTTGAGAGGACGAGACCTCTGCGAATAATTCAGCTCCTGGTGAAAACCTCTTCAACATCTGGATTTTAAGTTATCAGAGGAAAAAAGATAAGCACAGATTCGCCGGAATGCTTCATTCTGCCGCTTTCTCAGCGATGTCGGTGTCAGACACCTGACGGCACAATCCACCTTGGGGATGGTATGATGCACTGCCGAGCAGCATCAGTTTGTAATGCCGCCAGATGTAGCCTTTTGTGGTGTTACGATAAGCCACCGGTCAGCTGGATGGCATCTGTAATATAAGGAGCTGCACAGTCTCTATAGGGCCGGTGGGAGGGGAGATGGATGTGTCCAAGAAACCCTGGACTCTCACCCGGGAGTCCGCTGTTTGCTTCCCATATGAATGTTGAGCCAAACCATGATGTTTTTTTCTAAACCAAACCACGCGCTTTCGTTGCCCAAACCTAACTGCAGGCTTTTGTTGATGCTCTGGCGTAGCAGCATCTTGGAACGTCATCAGCAGACGCAGAAGGATACCTAGCACGTCATATGTAGATAAGAAAAGGCCACAGAAAAAGCAGTGACACGTGATGACCTGGGATGAGAGTGTGTTGGATTAGCAGGTGCTGGCCGAGCGGCCTGTTCCAAACAACATTGGAGAAACACTGATTTGTAATGTGACACTGCTTTATTCAGTGTGTGTCTCAGTTTTAGTCACTGGGTCACTTTGTTTTGGAGAGGAGGAGACCTCTGTGGATAATTCAGCTCCTGGTAAAAACTTCCTGAATGTCTGGGTCTTAAGTTATGAGAGAAACAAGGTTAGGGGAAATTTCACTTTAATTTGAAATACTTCATTTTTCTAATACTTACCTTTACTTAAATAAGGATTTGAATGCAGCACTTTTACTTGTAGCGGAGTATTTCCACGGTGTTACTTCCACCACTGCATATAGTAGGTGACAAGTAATGTCCCTGCAGGTCCCTGACACCTCCCTGTAATCCTCCCTGTCCATACGGCAGAGTGCTGCTCTACTATCTGTGGGCGGAGCCAGGAGGGAGTGGGCCTGCCCGGCGCTTTTAATACAGATGCGCTCCTCCGTGCGCTCTGCGTTCAGCGGCGAGCGGACACGGCAGAGCGGGGAGAGACGGACCAGACAGCACCATGACTGCACCCAGCAACACCTACGATGTGATAGTGGTCGGCGGAGGAATATCAGGTAGGTGTGACACCAGTGAACTTTATTTCCCTCTGCACACGGATGGAGACTAAGTGGATGAATTGATTATGAATCCAAAGCACCTCCTGTAGCTGCGCGTTGTATAAGGTGACCAGACAACTGTTGCACAAAGCTGCCCGTGTGTTGGTGCCAAGAAGTGGAGCAGCCGCTGCCAGGAGCTGGATCTCTGCTCATATGACAATAATAGAGACTTTTATTTTGGCACAATGCGTGTTTCTCTTCTTGCCATCCATTTTCTCCGTCTCTTCCGTGAGGCTTCCTCTCCCCCTGTGCACCGCTGTATCACCGCAGCAGCCTGTTAAGTAACAGCTAATCAGCACCAGCATACTTTGTATTGCATAAGAGGAGGAGGAGGAGGAGGAGGGGGGGCATGTCTGTTAAATGACTGCTATCTGTCAGGCTGACATGACTTTACGTGTTTCATTTCAAACATGCTCCATACTTGTTTTTATTTGGCCTGGGAGCCAATCAGAGACGAGATGTAATGCTGAGGATCTGTCCAGCAGCTTGCACGTGAATTGCATCTGCTTCAGCATCATTTGTTCTACTAGCAGCAGCTGATTTTGGGGATGTAAGGGGTGCAAACATTGCAGCTGATACAGTTTGGCTCCCACTTCCAAACATTTAATGTAACATTGCATGTTAATCACAAGCTCCTCAGTAAGTTGGCTGCATTTCTCCCTAAACACAACACTATCAGAACACCAGGGGAAAGAGAGGAAGTCCCTGCCACAGAGGGCGACGTGTGTTTTCAGCAGCTTCCTTTGAAAACACACTAAGTAATACTTGATTTCCTGAGCAGACGTGGTGTGTGTAGTTCCTGGAATGATAATATTCCCAAGCAGATTGTCGCTGTAGTTTGTTGGTCACTGTTGCATTAATTGACGGCTCATCACAGATCTCATGAGTCTGAGAAGTACAAGAAGGTTCAGGCAGTCAAATTAATTAGATTGTTCTTGTTGCTCAGTTTTCATTAACAGAAATGCATTCGCCTTCTTCAGCGTGCAATTATCCTTCAGTTTTATGTTTTTGTTTTGTCCCCGTGCTGCATTTAGTCTCTGTCTGTCCCATGTTTGTCTTGTGAGACTCCTTGTTGATAAAAACAATCTGTTGTTCTGTGGTTGGAGCAGAGTAATTATGTCAAGTTGTTGGGGATGTGGAGCAGAGTATCTGTGAGTTGGGTCACAGTTTTGCAGTTGATCTTGTCGTTTCTGCAGCTTCACACTGTTTAAAGCAGCTGAAGTTACTGTGACACTCGTGCAGGTGAGCAGTCAGTCTTTCAGGGTCAAAGTGCAGCTGGAGGACTTAAAGGAGCAGTGTGTAAGATTTAGAGAGATTAAGTGGCGTCTAGCAGTCAGCATTGCAGCTGAAACTTCTCCCAGTTAGAATTCCTTAAGTGTTCATTGTTGAGGAGGTTTTAACCTGGAGCCGAATTATTATGAGGTCTCCTCCTCTCTAAAACAAACAGACTCAGTGATTGAATCTAATAAAAACACTGCATAAAGTAGTTTCGTGTTACAAATCAGTGTTTCTCCAATGCTGTTTGGCATGTAGGGAACAGGCCGCTCGGCCAGCACCT
This sequence comes from Epinephelus moara, assembly GCF_006386435.1. Classification (NCBI taxonomy): domain Eukaryota; kingdom Metazoa; phylum Chordata; class Actinopteri; order Perciformes; family Serranidae; genus Epinephelus; species Epinephelus moara. Next base: position 4,268,342 of record NC_065512.1, read on the forward strand.
ACAACCAGTAAGATGTACTGAATAAAGCAGCTCACGTTATAAATCAGTTTTTCTCCAAAGCTGTTTATTACATCACAAACAAGTGCCTCTCCCAGCACCTGCTATGTCTGCTTATGATCATTTACTGTAGGAGATTTTTACCGTGAGCTGAATTGTCCACAAAGGTCTCTTCCTGTCCAAAACAGACCGACCCTGTGATTTACACAAGTAAAAACACTGAATAAAGCAGTGCATGCAACTTAAAATCTAATCGTTCAATTTTTCCAGGCGCTGAATTATCCACAGAGGTCTCTTCCTCTGCAAAACAAACAGACCAGGTGATTAAAGCATATAAAAATGCTGAATGAAGCAGTTTCACGATACAAGTCAGTATTTTCTCCAATGCTGTTTGGCATGTTGGAGACGGGCTACTCGCCTCGTGCTTGCTATGTGTGCTCGCTTTATTCGTTCAGGAGGTTTCTACCCACAGAGGCCTCCTCCTCTCTAAAACAAATGGACCATGTGATTAAAACCAATAAAAAAAATCTGCTCGCTGTGGAGGGGCTTCTAACTAAGGTGGCTGATATGAAAACATGAATGTCCCTATCTAGAGCCAGTGCTTGGTTTGTCCGTTCTGGGCTACTGTAGAAACATAGTGATGCAACATGGTGATCTCTGTAGACAAAGACCTGCTCGATATGTAGACGGCTCATTCTAAGGTAACGAAACATGACGATTCTTATTTTCAGGTGATTATACACTAAAGAAAACACACTTATTCTATTATATTCCATTTCTACTGATACCTGCCGAACCACAGTCCTCTTTCTGTTAGACCGACAGGCCAATCTACTGCTTGCCTGCCTGCACGTCCGTCGCTCTGTCAGACGGTGAAGAATTTAGGTCAGTGTCAGTTCAAATACCAGTCAAACAGGAAAAACAAATGCTACAGAAACAAGTTAATTTGATAAAATTGGCGCTCAGCCCCCCGCTGGCTTTCTTTGGCCCTGCCTCTCTTCCCCCTGTGTCACATTAGGGTCTTGTAATTACAGCATTTGTTTATACCGCTGCCCTTTACTGGCTTGCAATAAGGTCCACATATAACAATCACTGTCCAATCAAAGGACGGATGAAACACGGGGGAGAGGCAGAGCTGCTTCCCCCCCTCGCTGCTGTCTGTATCACCCTCTCTGCTGAGATGTGTGCTCCTCCATTCGCCTGCAAATGCAATTGTCATTTTCCTGCCTGCCAGCCGCCCACCGGCAGGACCGTGGCCCTCGAGGGGCAGCCAGCACTTTCTGAGAAAACATTAAACACTTGTGACAGCCTGTTATCAAACCAGCAGCAGAGAGGATGCCGAGGAAGACGGGGGAGGAGAAGGAAGGGAGAGGAGAGACCAGGGAGGAAGCAGAAAACAGAAATAATGGGGAAGAGAACAGAGGAAACCACCTCTGACTGTTTGGTCTCGGCAGCTGTGAATGTGGGAAATCAGACAGGGAAACTAAGAAAGGAGGAAGGAGGCAGAATGATACGTCTGAGAACTGGGGAAGGGAGAAAGAGAAATGAGTGTTTGCAAAGAGGAAATAGGGAACTTGAAGTGAACTGGAACGAGGATGAAAGCACTGAAACACAGAGTAGAAAAGTAAGAGGTTGACAGGGATGTTTTGCTCCTGACCTGACTCAACCTCACCGTGCAATCCGACGCAGTTATCCCCAATAAACTGTGTAGTAGATGATTTAGAGAACTTGGCTGCACTTGCTGGACTGTGGGCCTATAAACTCTGCTGGATTCCTCGTCTGCACAGACCTTCACCAGGAGAAGTCGGCCATAAAGTTAAACGACTATAAAATTACAACATGCTTAATAGAAATTACGGATCAGCTCTCCTGAGGACGTTTTCTATGTCTGCAGCGCCAAATTACATTTGTGAACTGAACGTATTACGAGGAGACAAGGTTTGTTTTGAACTTTGGGAAGGACATATGGCTGATAGGCACAGTGTGTGTGTGTGCACCTGCTCTATAACTCTCTCCCATAAACACACAGGGGTAATTTGACTCTGCAAAACGTTTATTCAAAATGTGTTTGCTTGTAGAAGTTGCTGAAAATAGCTCAGGGCTCATTTACACTCCCTTTATATGGAAATCAATCTGTTCATTTCAATCGTTGTAAATGTCACTACACACATACTTCCATATGTCCTTAGTGTTGGCATAGATACAGTCAGTAGGTGGCGCTAGAGGGTAGAGTCAAAACATCAAACAAGGTGCGGTGGAGGAGGTCATAATGATGCACCTTTAAATGGAGGCAGTGTTGTCGACAGTGGTGGTCTGTAAAGCCTTTAAATACTTCTGACATTTCGACGGAAAATTCTTTTAACGCACCAAACACTTTCAGTATGGTACCTTTGGAACCAACAGTAACCCTTCAGACATGGTACCTAGACCCTCGGTCTGTTCAGACAGTCCTCTTAAATGCTGCTACATGCTATGGAGAGAGTTTAAGAGGTCCTGATCGCCTTCGGTACGACGAGAAAGTGAAAATGATAGGAGGTGTGTGCCCTTTACAGCTGCCAGCCTCTGTGTGGACAAATGACCCTGTCAATTCATTCATTCAATTCCTGTCCTGTCGATTCATTACTTAACATTCATTGGAATCAACTTCTTGGCTTTGAACATCTCATGTTATTGTTGAGATCAGCTGACTTTAGCTAGCTAGCTAACGTTAGCCAACTAACCTGTGATGAAGTGCCTGCCACAGACGTAACGTTAGGTGTAGCGACTGGCTGGATCCCACAGCTTTACCCTGCCGTTTGTTGCAATTCTGTTTTTTTTTTTTTATTGTTTGCTGTGCAGTGAACAACGCAGCAACTTTTCGACATTATGAACTCCTAGCCGCGACTAGCGTCTCTCCCAGGGAGTTCAAAACTCTCACCCAAAAGGGGGCGTGGCTGTTGTTACAGCAGTGAGTGACATTGTGTTGAAGTCATGTATGCCTTGTCTGTGTTTAACATAGATAGGAATTGATAAGATGTTATTGATACAAATGCCGTTATTGATTCTGACTGTGTTGGTTTTTGACCGGTTTTCTGTGTATAAAAAAAAACGTGAGCCAACTCTGTTTCTGTGCTCATTTTCCTTCCCTGAGCAGCGAGCATGAAGGAGGGAGCTGACGGACAAGTCCAGCTGGTTGTAGCCTGACAGCTCGCTGCAGCAACAGTCTGTCCATCATCACCTAAGATGGGTGAAATGAGAGAACATTTGCATAGCATTTGCTTTGATCCTAGTCACAGAAAAATGTGCTCAGCCTGCCTGCTTGGCACAAATGTTATTACAACAGGATATTTACAGATGTGCTGCTCGATTAAGAGGCAGTGGCACTCATCCATAAAGTGTCAGACACATGGCACTCCTGGAATTTAAACCCGTGTTGCGTGGAAATATGTTTTAGCGTATTGTTGTTGTTTCTGCACTCGTTTGTCATGTTTGGTCATGAAATGAAGCCACGCTTTGTACCGGTTCTTCCTCTCCACCATGACTCCTCCTTCAAGTTTCCAGCAGTGTAGATGCATGACTTTGACATCATTGTTTTGCACTGCCACCTTGGATAAAAGGAACTGATAAGCTCAGACACACCCTGATGGATCTCGCAATCGAGAACCAGTTCTTGAATCCCGTCCCCTAATGCTTGAAGGCAAAATACTATTTAAACAATTGTGGTTTTGTTTTTGCATTTCTTGCTCTCAGTTGTAATAATATTGCTCTCATGCCGCATCATTAAACACAACGACATCATTAAATGTAGGTCTAATGGGGCGATTAACCTGTAACCTGAGCAATCAGATGATCACACAGGTTGTAAACAAGACATCTGTTTTGCCAGATTAGCTACCTCTTTGTTCAGAGGTGAAACCAAAATGAGTGCACTGCTAATGTTGCAAATTAATTCCCTCATTGCACAGAAAAACTTTAAGTGCACACACAGACACAGGAAGTTGTGTAATTGCAGTGAATTTGAGAAAACGTGTGCTTTTCTGTAGAGTAGTTTACGCTCATCAGCGCTTGGAAGTAGCTCAGTTATACATCCTGATGCTTCGGCTCATGATGAGGTTTGTCAAGATGTACATAGTAAAGAGTTGGCACAGGAGCTACGAGGCGCACCCTGCTCTGCTGCTGTGTGCTGCACAGTAAACTTTATTTGTTCAGAGTTGTTTGTACAGTAAAAGGGACTTCACACACAGTGTATGGAGGCAGGTTTGACCGGAGGGATGTCTGAATTTGAATGTGTGTATTTTGTCTAAAGGTGAAGCACTTTGTAACTGTAACAGAGCTTTAGAGTGAGTTTCAGTTGAGCTCATAGCGTTACTGTTGTGGTTAGGGCTGACTCGAATGTCAGTCAGTATTCGAATGCTCCATTTTGGTTTATTTTTTCACTTGTAATCTGGTCAAGAAAATTAAAAGGTGAGATGTGTCAGACTCAGGAATGAGGTCAGTGTCCTCAGCTCAGTTATAGACCCTTGTTTCAAGCAATTAGATTAGCTGTCCGAGAAGCAAAAGGAGCAGGGGAGACAAAAGCCGTTATCTGCGGCTGACCGTCTCTCTTGAATCATAACTTCACTCCTTGCGTCTTCTTTGACCCTTTTTCCGTTTTCTTTCTCAGTGAAAGTCACAAAAGCTGCTTCAGTCTTATGAAGTAACACCGTGCTTGTTTCTCATTCCCGTACTGCCCTTCCAGGACACTCAGGCGCACCTGTTGGGTCTGCACAGTATACTATTAGTCTTTAAGTTAAGCTGAACCACATCGTGTCGTGAGGCAGCGTGAACCCTCTCTGACAGCCCCTCTAATTACTCTCAACACGTCTGCAATCGTAGAACTCCACTTTCTCCGTCCAGCTGTGCAAACAAGACAACCTGTTGGCTGAGCCGCCAGATATAATCATTACATGGGCAGCTCATGTGTGTTTCCATTTGTAATTCTCTGCGTGCCTGCGCCTCTGTGTTTGCCTTGTGTGTGTGTGGCAGGTAAAGCCATGAGAACTGTGCAGCTGTAATCTCAGCTGTGTTAATCTTATAAATGATGACACTGATTGTGGAAAAGAAAAAGTAGCTGATGGATGTTTGCACAACACAAAGTCCCCGTCTCCTTGTGGCAAATGTTCCCATTTTCCTTTTCAGGCTGAATTATTTTTCAGCTGTTATCACATTGTCTCTCCATGAGCTGTGTTCAATATTTACATGAAGGTAAATGGTAGCATTAAAGCAGCTGATGATGGAGATACCCTTCAAAGTAGGAGCCGTCCTGAGATTTATCAGTCTGAACGCCGGGACACAGGCTGTATCTTTTCATGCCTGCAAAATGTGAGGTCGGGCGTTTGGTGCTTCTCTTGTGCCTTCTCTGTGGCAACTTTCAAGGGGCGTGGTCTGAATTTGTAAAAGTTGAACTTTGTTTCTCTCAGGATGCAGCCGTCATGCCCTGAGAAATTGGCGCTTGGGAATGCTTGCACACTGTGACAGCATTGCTCTTGTTATATTTGTTAGCTTTTCTTAAGGGGTTATGTCCAGATCTGAGAAGTGCAGAAAAAAATTCCTGATGTCTCAGACTAGTCTCAGTCGTTAGTTTCAAGTCGTCTTCAAAACAGCATGGTGTTCATTTAGTAAATTACGGCCTCATGTAGGGGAAAAACACACCCTAACACAGGGATGCTTTATGGTGTGGCTACCTTGTGATTGAAAAGTTGCTACTACAACAACCTGTCAATCAGGAGAGAGATGTAGAGATTCTCCCGAGCGCCACCCTCTCATCCAAATATGGTCAGTTATTGCTACAAAAAAATAAGATAGTGATGGCAAACTCTAGGGCTACCCCCGCATAGTCGACCAAATGTTAGTCGACCAGAAAGGTCATTAGTCGGCAAGATTTCACTGGCCGCTTAGTCACAGAAAAGTCAAAATAAATCCAAACCTATATGACTGGACCATGTGTGACTTTACTTTGAAAGTTCAGACACAGGAAGTGTCCACGCTCTGCAGTCAGACAGGAGTCAGGTTAATTTCCAGGGCTGGTACCTGTGGTTATTCCACAGGCTAGTTAATAACATGTCAGGCAGGAAATCCAAAGTGTGGGATCATTTTGAGAAGGTGAAGGACGAACCCAAGGTGATATGTAAACTCATCTTCATTGGTCGACTACAAACATGACGTATCATCTGAAACATGGAAGTAGCTACATGCCCATTAGCCCACAGCGTCATTAACAGGCGGCTCGCTCAGTGTGTGACGTGCACTTGGAGATAAAATATAGGCCTATATTAATGAAGGTTCATTAGTACGGTTTTGTATTTCTCTGTAATGTAGCACAGTGTTAACAATGTTACTGATACTATTCTTTCTCACACCTTCAACTCAAACCACCAAAATATATCATTACATTCATATCAGAAACATGCAGGAGACGAGTCCACTGATGGACATTGATGATGACTGTTGGTCGACTAGGAAAATTGTTAGTCTTGGGCAGCTCTAGTGACATCATGGTGGCTAGGTCCACTTCTTTTATAAAGCCTGTGGTTTTTCCCAAAATGTTTTCCTTTAACTAAACGTAGTCATCCGCCAAGATCAGGGCGGCAGTAGCTCAGTCTGTGGGGACTTGGTTTGGGAACTGGATGGTCGCCAGTTTGAGTCCTTGTATGGACCAATGAATGGAATGAATGGAGCTGGAGAGGTTCCAGTTCCCTTCCTGGGCACTGCCGAGGTGCCCTTATACAAGACACCAAAACTGCTCCAGGGGCACTGTTCATGGCTGACCCTGCACTACCCCCTTGTTGCATGTGTGTGTAGGGGGGATTCACGAAAAGACGCATTTCAATTGCCAATTGCCTGAAAATCTGTTCAGATTGCTCTAAGTAATCTTCGACTCAACGCTCACTGTTCTCAGACTAATGTTGTGTCTGGTGAAGCAGTTTTCATCTCTATAAAATATTCAGTGAAAAACTCAAATTGTTTCACATCGTTCTGTCTCTGTGCCAGAGCAAAATAGTTTCTTATATTTCTCTCCAGCCTGCTCCCTCTCACATCTGTCTGTCTGCATTTCAAGCTATCATGTAATTGCTCGTCAATATTGCTCCTCAGTTTGTTGCCCGTAAACCACCAATCAGTGTCTCGGAGCTGAGAACATGAGACGGGGAAAATGTGATTGCTGTGTGTCTCGTAAATGTCTCCCCCTCTGGATCAATATGGAGCCTTTCAGGGCCCTGATTCAAGTGGCTCACTTGTCACTCAGCTGGTATTGGTTTTTTTGTTTGTGTTCCTGAGAAAAGAACTAGCTGCGGTGCACACCAACACACACACGCTGGTGTTTTCAAAGAAAATAAAATGTCACATACTGACAGTATTTAACAGCTTGGCATCACACAGCGTACTCTGAGAAGACAAACCAGCAGTTGTCAGATGGTTTGTTGAGAAATTTGTGTGTTTTATTGTGTTATGGGGAGCCGAATGTGACTTCTCTTAGAAGAACATGTTCACAGAAATCATGTCTTATTTACAGTTTCAGCTCTTAGAAGAGAGTGAAGGTTGGGGATCTGGGGAAAAGAGTATGTGGGCTGCAAAACTGAGACTGATATTGTCATACATCTATAGTGGAAAGTAACGAAGTACACTGACTCAAGTACTGTACGTACGTAAAGGGACAGTTCACCCCAAAATCAAAATACATGTTTTTCAAGCCTGGTCTCACTCTGAAGTCGTTGAAATCCAGCGCTTGGGCAGTGACATACCTTCCTGATATTTCTCTGGGGTATACCATAGACTTGGGGCAGCAGTGGCTCAGTCCACAGGGACTTTGGTTGGGTCACCAGCTCAAGGCCTTGTCCAGACCAAATATGGAGTGTCGACTGGTAGCCTGAGAGATGCCAGTTCACCTCCTGGGCACTGCCGATGTGCTGAACCCCCAACTGCTCAGGGCGCCTGTGCAAGGCAGCCCCCTCGCTCTGACATCCCTCCATTTAATGCATGTACAGGTCCTGTTTGTGCATGTGTGTGTATTTTGGGCCTGTGTGTGTGTGTATGACAACAGAGTGAAACTATTTGAATTTTCCCTCGGGGATTAATAATGGACAGTTACCGTGACGTCACCCATTGGTTTGTGGACTGATAAGCCTTCAGTTCAACCACTAAAAAATCGATTAAAATCTATTTCAATTAAATTACAGATTCTCAGACAACACATTCTGATTCAATACAGCCAATAATCAATCAGTGATCATTCCAGTTTTGCCCTTATTTTGAAACAGACAATATTCCTGCTAAGCTGTTCATGTGGCTAATGAAAATCAATATTCCACTAATATTCCAGTTTACATGCAGCTGTGCATACTGTGATTAACGTGCCCTAACCTTATTTATCATGTCAAATATAGAAAACTGGAACAGCTGGAGCTGCTTGACAGGATTTTTTCAGTTTACAACAGGTGGCGGACATGTTTGTTTGTGCACACACACCTTCCCTCTTTCATTCCTTCAACCACCTTCTTGAAAAAGTTGGCACTGTGATATTTGCACATATCCAAGAACCTGTTGTTGTCAAAGTCTTTCATGAGGTTTAAAAGTATGTGTTTTTCCTTCCTGACCAGAAATGTGGGCTTTTCTCTTGGGCTTGTACTCAGCCTTGCAAACTGTTGAATAGTTGGTCAGTGTACAACATCTCGATGGCTACGCACAGAGCCGACCAGTCAAGAGGCCGTGTGTTGCAAACTGTGCAAAAACCCCAGCTGAGACGCATGTTCCTACTGGGCTGTATACATGTCCAAATATTGCTGTTAAAACATGTCTTACTGAATTCAGAAAAAGGCCTAATTTGGAATATCCAAATGGAATACGTGTGTGCATGTAAACCTAGCCAGTGTCGCCGGTGCCGCCATAGTACTTGTCATCACTGACTTCACTGGGTGGTCTGGTTGAGTAAAACAGCCGCAGGCTTTTTTTAATACACATTTAATAGATTTTATATTGATAAATATTTGTACACAGATGCTTTTGGAGTGTTCAGTCTGTGCTGTGTTTGTGAAAAAATGTATGAGTGTATTTATATTGAATTACTGTCAAAGATGGCAGAGATTCAGTCCAGAAACAGTGGGAGACTGGGGTTTCTGCACACACACACGCACGCACGCACGCACGCACGCACGCACGCACGCACGCACGCACACACACACACACACACAATGCAGTTTGTTCCTGCCAAGTGGCTCCATCTTAACAATTACTGTTGTCAAGGAAACAGTGTCTGCCCCTATCTCTTTTTCCAGCACAGAGGGCAGAGGATGAAAAGGTGCGTGTGTGTGTGTGTGTGTGTGTGTGTGTGTGTGTGTGTGCGCGCGCACTGTGTTTCTGCACAAAGAGCAACCCAAACTCCTGACAGTCGAGCACCTTCAGGTCAAACACATAAATAATAAATGTATTGCTGAAACTTAAATTCTGACCATGGGCAATTAAAAAAAAAAAAAAAAACAGTCAGTTTTATTTTCTTCCTGTCAAACGTCTCAGAGAGAGACGAGACAATTAGGTCAACCAGCGCCCCGAGGTGCTGCTGTGGTGGAGAGGAGGGGAGCCATGGTGGAGGATCAGGACAAATAAAGAAAGATAACTGAGAAGAAAAGAGATAAAACAGGAGCAGAGAGATGGAAAGAAAGATACATCTGTAGTAGAGCGAGAATCAGAGGAACTAATTCTCCACATTATTAGCACTGCAAAATTTTCCTACATTATTGCACAGTAAAAAAAGTGCACTGTGAAATTCTCCTACATTTGCACCAAACAACATTGCATGGCAGAGATCTCTAACATTATTGCACCAATTTTGTACCGCCAAAATATCCTTCATTATCACACCAAACAAATTTGCACTGCCAATTTCTCCTACATTCTGTCAGCAGTTTCAACACTGCCCAAGTCTCCTGCATTATTACACCAAAAAGTGCACTGTGAAATTCTCCTACATTTGTACCAAACAACATTGCACTGCAGAGATCTCGTACATTACTGCACCGCCAAATTCTCCTACATTATTGCACCAAAGACTTTGCGCTGCCAGATTCTTCTACATTAAAACACCAAACAATTTTGCACTGCCAAATTCTCCTACAATATTGCATCCAACAATTCCTCCCACATAATTGCACCAAAACATTTTTAACTGCCAAAGTTTCCAACATTATTGCGCCACACAATTTTGCACTGCCTTTATGCATGCTTGTTCTTTGTGTTTTTAGCTTCAGATACTGAACATGCAGCAGCCTTATATGACACAATTAGCAACAGGGACTACCTTTAAAAAGTGGTTATGTTGAGTAGAAATACTTTTTAATCAAGGTAAAACATTTACAAAGAATGCAGCTTACTTAATTCTACCTGAGAGAAGCATTTTTGTATCGTGTGTATTATTTATTAAGTAATAATAATCTTTACTTGCAGAAAGGTTTGTAAAATGAATGCAGTAAAAATTCATCAAACACACTTCTCCGGAAATGAAAAATAGATGGAGAGATAAAAACAGACACACAAAAGGTGGATTATTAGCAGCTCAGTGAACTTGATGTTTAATGAGCACAAAGCCTCAACTCTCCGTCCGCTTCCTTCTCCATGAAACTGTCACATTTTGTGTTTTGCTGCATTTTACTCTCTTTCTCTCTGCACACAGTTGTCATGGAACAAATTGATATTAAATATACCTGCACTCATTTGCTCCAGGCTTATAGAATTGTTTGACTCATCGATGCACAGCCCAATCAACCTCACTTATCATATCTCCTCCCTTCCCTTGTCTGATCCCTCCTTAAATGCATATGCACAAAGGAGGGAGATGCCTTGCTGAATGCACACCAGCGGCGCCTCAGATGACAGGAAGACACGCGCTTCAAGGCCGTCCTATCTGTTTGATAAATATCAAGCATGGCTTTAGGTGCAGAAAGCCTGGAAAGGCACAGGAGCTCTGGCTCAGAGTGAGGAGAGGAGGAGGAGGAGGAGGAGGAAACATCTCTCTTTGATTCTCCACGGTTTCCACCAAAGACTCGCTGACCTTTTTCCTCCATTTGTAATCCCTTTAGGCACGTGTCATGGCAGAGGGGGGATAGAATGGAAGAATTAAAGATTAATTAAAGCTTCTTTTAATGTTATAGATTATCTGATAACATTGTGTGGTGAAGTCGTCTTTAAGTTGCAGACCTGCTGCACCTGGCTAATGTTAGTGAGTGGTTGTGAGAGTGTGGTATGCAGTTAGTCTTTCAGCTGCTTGACAGTGCGACAGCAGAGACATGCAGGACTGCAGATGTTTGTCCAGTGTTTTTCTCTCTGTAAACACAACCTACGAAAAAACAGATTTGTTTTACTTGTTTCTCTTACACATTATGATATTTCCAAAACAAAATTCCTCGAGTGCACGCACATAATCTCACATTATCTCCTCTCCCTGTGCCAGCGATAGCTGTGGCCAGAGGCATTATGTTTTGGGTGGTCCGTCCCATTCTTGTGAACGCAGTATCTCAAGAAGGCCTTGAGGGAATTTCCTCAAATTTGGCACAAACGTCCACTTGGACTCAAGGATGAACTGAATAGAATATGGTGTGTGAAGGTCAAAGGTCAACATCACTGTGACCTCACAAGATATGTTTCTGGGCATGACTCAAGAATTCATACACTAATTGACCCTTCGCTAATTCCCGCCCCAGGCACAGACTGGCCAATCATAATGTAGCATCGGGCCGGCTAGACCAGGGTCTGACAACAACACAGCTGTGCTCCATTGACTAATGCAGTCATTTCAGATTTCCTTCATTTTCAGGCTGGTTTTGTGGATTTGGAGCTAAATGTCAAGTGTTAATGAAAAGGATCAGCACTCAGGTTATTCACTGAGTGCTGATCCTTTTCTAGAGCACAAACTTCTTGTGTTTATTTGAACTTGTTACCTGGAGAGGTTGGAAAAAGATAAACGTTTCTTCCTTGTTCCAAAACCAAAATCAAACCCTGAAAAGTGTAGGGTTAGCTAGGAAACATTTGATCAGATACTGAATTGACCTATGGTTAAGCCACGCCCCCCTCCACTCACTCGGACAAACTATCAACATTCAGTGACCGGCGCTATGGCAGGTGTCACAGTACACGGCATTTCACAGGAGGCAATTGATGATTTTTGGGGACATAATGATCAGATGTCATTGAGAAGTAACCAAAAGGGCCTAAACTACGCATTGGAGGGATATATTCATCATTTTATTGTTGAGAAGGTCGATGAAAAGCTTAAATTACAAGCCAAAATTTACAGGTCACAGTGTACGCTTGTGAACCGCATCTGGTTGCCGTCACCATCAAAGACAACAAGTTAAAGTGCCACTGAAGTTAAGGTTTTTGGCTCAGAATATGAGAAAAGGATAACGGCCTTTTTACCATCTTTACCAAGAGTGTCTCTCCGTTAGTTTGGTGCTACAGTATTTACACTGAATCATTCAGCATAACGTTTGCCAACCTTTGTTATCTCTGCCATTACAGATAAGTTAATGAAGCTAAGCTCCAGAAGTTAACGTTAGCTTAACTAGAGCCCTTTGGACAACAGCTAACAATGATGTACGATCACCAAAGTACAAAACTAGAACAAAATAGGCTAATGAACTCCCAGCAAACAAGGTGACATGATGAACAACGCAGCTAGGAGCTAACGTTAGGCTAACTTTAGCTAACGTTAGCTAGAGATGTTAAAGATAACTTTATATTTCTTTCCAGCAAAGTGACAATATGTTGCCTCAAACACAATGTTGACTTACCTTAGAACAGATGTAGACATCATTGTTAATCTTATTCACGTTGAGTTGATGTTGTGGTCTAACGTTACCACACAACTTTATCCAAAGGAGACACTTTTCTCGGTTGAGATGTGGTTTAAAGTGTAAAAATACACCTGGTCGCCCAGCCTCTCAGGATACCTTGTGTCAGAGTTGCATGTACCCCATGCACACCGTTTGACCATTTTTAAACTTCAAATCTCAGAAAAAGCTCATAAAACCGAACTGACTTTCTGTAATGCATTTCAATGGACGTCCAGGCAGAGAATGTCCCAGTGTATGGGAATGGCTATACGCACTGTGATTGGCTCATCGTGTTTGAGGGCGGGACTTAGCCATAGGTCAATTGGTGACTCTAATCTTGGGTGTCCACTCTGAAACTGTGCTGATTGTACAGATCTTCTGTGCTGCCAGGTTGAAGATATGTTTGCACCAGCCATGTTTTAGAATACGCATCTCCTCTGAAACAACATGTGAAGCATTGTCAGTTGTCATGGCTGCATATGAGTCTGGACAGACATGGATGTAAACGGTAACTGCAACTTGACTAGTTCAAAGAGACATACAACAACAGGGCGGTAATTCGAGTTCTGTCTTTCTTTTGGTCTCTCTTCCTGTCTGCTGCATGAGTTGAATTTCAATCTGCCTCTCTGTCTCTCCTCTCAGCTGAAGTTTAGTTCAGGAACAGTCTTAGCATGTTGATTTTTCCAGCGGTGCGGCTCATTCCTCTTCACTTCATGGTGGGGGGATGGAGATAAACAAAAGGAGAAAGCTCATTCTGAATCCTTTGAAGTGATGAGAGCTTTATTCTGATGCATTAGTCATATTTATACAAGGCTTTCATATGTACATATATATATTTATATATAAAGAATTATGTCTCCATTAAGACAAACAAGCTCTCTGATCAAAGCGATATCCCAACAGGATGCTACTTTTCACAGTGATTGCTGTAGGCATAAACAAGAGATGCAGACAGATGCTCTTTGTTTTCCAAGACAGAGACTGACCTTTTGAGCTGAGCGCAGGTAATAGCATCAATTTAACGGGGGAAGATTTGTGAGCCTCCTCTGGTCAGGGCTAATGCTTTCTCCAAAGCCTGGCAGGGTGGGCGTGTTTGCACAGGGGGAGAGGGCTGAAGTTGGGTAATGCAGGACAAAGTCTGTTTAAACTAATATAAACCTCACTCACTTCAGAGCTTAGCTGGATTTGGAAGGAGAGAGGACGATGGGACGGTAAGAATGGAATTTAGGAAAACATTTGCACAGATGTGGGAGCCTGCTGAGGGGGAAGCTCTGAGCTAAGATGTATGGCCAAACGTATGTGAACATCTACAGACTTTGGCCTCGAGCTGTTTTTTGTATGATTTGGGTGAGGGCCCTCAGTGTCCCTAAGGAGAAATGTTACTGCAACAGCATATGAATATATTTTGATAACATCAATCTTTCAATAGAGCTTCATTTCAAATTACAGCAAGTCAATTGCCAAAATAAACGTTGGCATTGTATATTTCTGCAAACCATGGATACATTACATTTAGACTTTATTATGTAGCAGATACATCGAAACTTGAGCTTTCTTAATGTTTGTCAATGTTTGTTATGTGTGGGCACAGAAACACTTAGTTATTGTTAGGAAGAGATTATTTGTCGTGCTTCCCTGCCAGCTACAGCGGTGGCAAGAGACATTGGGTCTCATTCATGAAAAGTGAGTAAATCTGTGTGTAGATTTGCACATAAAAGCCTACTCTACTAAAAACCTACTCTGGATTCAGGAACGCCGCGGGAAACTCAGATTTGTAGGTGTGCAGTGGTCTGCAGCTTGGCAGGCGTTTTGCCTACATGTCACGCCATCCACCATCCCTTCCAACCCCAGATGACAAAGTCGACTCATATACTACGTCACTTTAGAAACACTGATATGATACATATTAAATGTAACGTATGCATGGTTTGCAGAAATGTACAATGCCATTTTCTTTCTGGTGACTGGAATGAGCTGCCGTGAAAACAGCAGGTGGAAGCTAGAGATTACTAAAGATGAAGGTACTGTCTGCAAGAAACATTTGAAATGTTAAAAACACTTCTGGAACAAGCAGTTTCTCCCACTTGGCAGCTCTGTCGGATCTCCGACAGTGAGCCAAGTTTTATCACCCAGCGTCGGTGTTTGACCTCACTCGTGCTCTTGTGGCTGAATGGGATCAAATCCCTGCAGTGGAAAGCTTTTCCAGAAGAGTGGAGCCTGTCAGAGTCCATGCTTTATGAATGAGATGTTCAGCAATCCTAAATGGGTTTGATGTTAAGGTGTCCACATACATTTGGCCATGTAATATTTGGTATCTTTTTAGTAACCACTCATCTCTGTCCCATATAAATCACTTTCTGTGTGTGACTTCTGTGCTTTTAAACGTCTGCTGCACTGACGTAGTCCAGTGCTGCTGAGCCATATGCTGCACGCTAATCCTCTACATGTGTGTGCATGCCTAAGTGCATTTATGTTATGTCTTATTGAATAAGTTATGGCGGGGATTGCCTGAGGTCAGTGTGTGAAAAGCCTTTTTCCTGTGGTTGGTCAGTCAGTCAGTCAGTCAGTCAGTCAGTGTGTGTGAAAGTCATGCTCTACTCTTTGCTCTGCCCTCTGTATTTGCTCACATGATCAGCAGGTCAGCTGGTTTGTGATTTGTTGTGGAAGTGTTTCTCTCTGCAATGATCCTCCCTTCCCCCCATGCTCTCCCATCTTTCCCATAGCTCTCTGAATATCCAGCCAAGTCATTCGAAAGGCCAATGTTAGGTGGTTAATCCCTCACTTAATCCTTTTTCAACAAAGACCTGTTGTATAAGAAAATATATACTCTATAAAAGCATGAAGGAGCAAAACTTAAACAGACGTAAGTTTAAGTGGTACCATGGTAAGTTGAGGAGGAGGAGAAACAAGATTTGTTCCTCTAACAAAATCCACCTTTGATCTTCATCTCTCTCGTCAGATTTTCCAAATAATCCCCTTCAGCCATTTATTCTGTCTGAAAGTTACCTAACCAAGAAAGCCCCACAAAGACATGATGAAAGGCTCCGTTCAAGAAAGGTGTGGCACCGAGCCATTCTGTCATAAAGTCTGACAGACCTCCTCCACTCCTGGGCAGCTTTAGTGTGAGAGCACCACGGAGGGAATTCAGCTTAGTCGCCAGAAAAAAATTAGGCATTGTACTTGGCTTAGGCGGTAATTTGTCATACCTTTATGAACCTCCCCACCCCAACCGATGAGTTTGCTACTTTCCACAAGCTCCCTGTAGCTTTTTTCAGGGCTTGAAGTTCTCCGGCACGGTGCTGGATTTCTGGCGCAGGAATATTCGAAGCGCAGCGCCCAGCAGCGGAGGCAGTTTTCAATCGGCGCCCATGTTAACCTATCTGACTGACTGTCCACACAGGCCGCTGAGCAAAGCGGAGCGCCCACGGAGGCTCGCGCACTGCAGTGCTTCAGTTCGGCGTCTGGTCTATTTTTCACGCGAGCTGCGAGCGCTTCTGTTAAGCTGGATAGAGCGGATCGTACCAAACAGGAAGTCAGACACAGAAAAGACGAGAGAATCCGGCCAATTTTCAAAATAAAATAAATTTTAAAAATAAAAGCCTGTTTAATTATGATGTTGCTTGTCCGTCTATAAATATTTGTTCAGTTTGGTCTAGACACTAGAGAGATAAACACACACACACACACACACACACACAGAAAGAGAGAGAGAGAGAGAAATGGCTACAGGTTGGGGGCTGCAATTCAGAGAGATAGAAGATGCTCCTTGATGTCAAAGGTCGTGAGTTCAAGCCTCAACTGATGTAAAATGTACATTTTAATGCAGACGTTTTTGTTGTCTTCCTATTCTGCCTCTTGTTGCTCAGAATTGCCTAAAATTGCCCGGCCCCAACCAGATTAATTCATTTAGATGTCAGATGTTCAAAACTTTGCCCCCGGACCCCCCTAGCGCAGTTAGTCCACTGTTCCAGCAATCACAAACAGTTTGGTTGAAATAATCTCTAAGGGTGCTTTCTGACCTTTGGTGCTTTGGTCTGAATCAGGGACTCATGTTGTTCCAAAGTTGCATAGTTTTCTAGAGTTGGTTCTTCTTCTCACGGCAGCATTTACAAGCGGACCAGCTGCTGTGCACTGTGCTGTGAGTTCAATAGAAAGAGGAACACCTGTATGTTTGACAGTATTGCAAGTCATATTTTTGGGACCGTTATATCAGGATACCGCCCAAGCCTACATTGTATGTTTTTGCAAGCTATGGATACATTACATTTGCACGTTATTTTGTATTAGATACAAAGAAGATTTATGTTTCAATAATACTGTGATTGACACGCGGTGAGGTTTAGGCACAAAAATCACTTGATTGTGGTCAGGAAAACATTATGTTTAGGCTTTAAATACATGATTTTGGGGGCATACTCCCGGCTTGAAAAGCAGAGACGGGTTGCTACAAAATACCCACGTTTGGTGGCTAAAAAGCTGCTGGGAAAATAGCAATGACGTGCTGAAACACAACTGGTTTTATTGCTCATTGGTCTTGAACAATGGTCTGTAGCTTGGCAGGCATCTCGCCTGGGTGTCACGCCATCCACCAACATTGACATGATACATATAAAATGCACGTGTAACATATTCGTGGTTTCTGGTGACTGGGCTGTAAAATTAAGACTAAAGAAAGCACTCACCAGCACTCACACATATTTCATATTTCAAACAGACATCATTATACACCAGCACCTGACATTCATGCACAATTAGTATACAAGTCTTATCTTGCGTGTGTTAAGTGTAGGAAGTGTGCTGCATGTGTCCTCACTTACCTCTGTGTTTCTCTTTCTGTCTGCAGGTTTGAGTGCAGCAAAGCTGTTAAAAGCCAATGGGCTGAGCCCTGTAGTCCTGGAGGCCAGGGATCGGGTTGGTGGTCGCACCTTCACTGTGCAGGTAAGACCAGGAAATAAAATCAAAAATAAATTAGAAATGCCAAAATATATGAAACTAAGATTAATGAGCTTTGCTTTGCATTAAACAGTGCATTGCAGTAGTTTAGCCTACTCATAATAAATGCATGCTTTACTGGGTGGTATTAGGACCCAGTTGCAGCACATAGGAACAGTTGGCGATGACGTTCGCTGTTACAGTTCCACAGGTACAGGGCAGGGCTAGTAAACAGCACACAATACAGTTCAACACTCCAGCAAAGCCTCTCCACAAAGTTCCTGGCAGCCTGGCTGATTTGGCAAGCTGAACCGGGCCAGGAGGCAGGTGAGTGAGCAGTGGTGTTAGCCCAACAGGAAACACAGTTCAGCTCAGTAACAGGCAACGGTAGCCAGGGGGCATAGTCAAAGAGGCAGAAAATTCAGAACCAGGTAAAGTAGACAGTCCAAGCACACAGAGGGACGGGCAGAAAGTAGATCAAGGCCAGGTGGAGGATAGAGAAGCCAACAGATGAGTACTCACAGGATGCACACACAATGGTGAGTGTAGCAACACAGTGAAAATCTCCGGACCACAAGAAACCACAGGTAAACAGACTGGAATACTCAGTTTGCAGCGTCGCTGTCAGATGGTAATGCCAAGCAACCACAGGCAGACAGGAACCAAGGACCCAGAAACAGGTCTTGTGGTTAGGGACAGAAGGCTGGAGCGTTTACCAGGAATCAGACGAAGCAAGCAGGTCACGTCAGCAGTGTGAAATCAGTCCGGAATTAAGGGCTGGAGAGCCTTGCATGAGTGTTGAAGAACAATCTGTGTTTGTGGGGCCGGGGTATATGCATTGGCTGTGAGTAATCAGGAACAGGTGAACAGAGTTGCGTAATGGGCATCACTGAAGCTCAGGCGTGGCAGACCAGGGCGAATAGAAAATTAAGAGCAGGTGATCAAGAATGCAGGACTGTGACACATGCACAAATCCCTCTTTCTTCTCCAGGAGACAAAAAAAAAGTCTTACGTTGGCAGTATTTCTTAAAGCGATAGATAGCTGTTCCAGTTATGCTCCTCAAAGTTCCTGCAAAGTTAGTTAGTCACAGTCGATAACGCCCAGATTTCTTGTGTTGTAATGTGCTGGAACAGTTTAATAAATTATAGGAACATTATTTATCTTAATGTATATGAACTGATAACAAGGACCATTGTTTTGTCCTGATTTACTTTGATGAATATTTGGGTCATCCATAGATTAACGACAAAGTAAAGGAGGAGTCAAAGAGGGTTGGGTCATCAGGATCAACAGCCATGCAGAGTTGGGTGTCATCTGCATAGCAGTGAAAGCAAAAAGTTCTGAATTGTCAACATGCAAAGACTGAAAACTAGTGGACCCAGGACAGAGCCTTGTGGTACTCCACATGGACTTCTTTGTCATGAGAAGCTTTTTAATGATCTGATAGGCAGGACTGAAACTTTTTCCAACCTATCAATGAGACTTTTGTGATCAACAGTGTATTTCTTTTTCCATTTCTATTTCTTCTTTTATTTCTCTGTTTATGGTCCTATGTGTTTTTTCTTTCTTTTTCAGAATAAGGAGACAAAGTGGGTTGATCTGGGTGGGGCTTACATCGGACCAACTCAGAACCGCATCCTCCGTTTGGCCAGAGAGTACGGTGTTCAGACCTACAAAGTCAACGAGCAGGAGAGCCTGGTGCATTATGTCAATGTGAGTATCTCATTGTCTGTGTGTGGTTTTTAGGATGGCAGATAATATTCTGCTTCAAGCTTCAGCTGGAGTCATGTCTTCGCAAGCTATCACATATGAGAGAGCTAGATCATTCAATTTGATTTCTGCACTAAGTTTTCATCATTTCCAGAAGACAGCCTTCAGGGAATATCTCCAAATTACACACAAACGTCTGCTTGGACCCAAGGGTGTGGGTCCAAGCAGACCACTAAATTTTGGTGGTCGAAGGCCAAGTATGTGAATATGTAGGTTACATGGAATTTGACTCTGTTCTGTTTCTCTCAGTGAACTTACATACTAATAGACATACAGCAGAGCAAGAACAACAAAGCTTAACAAAGTCACGTCAAATCAATTTAATTTATATAACCCTACATTACAAACCAAAAATTTGCCTTAAGGGGTTTACAATCTGTACAGCAAATGACATCATCTATCCATAGACCCTCGATTTGGATGAGGAGGAACTCCCATTAATGGGCAAAATTGGTCCCTAAGGTACTTGTCTGAGTCACTTATTCTCCCTGGATGACAACCAGGACATGGATCTCCTGTTCCCCTGGTAGTCAACCACGAGCTCATAGTTTTTGCTGTGACTGTTGTTGCATCATGTGACGAATCTCTCTATCAGTTCTCTGTGCATCTCTGTACAAACAGTCTCCAAGTGAAGACAGCATGTTTCTCACTGGAAATTATTCTCTGCAAGTTAACATATTAA
This sequence comes from Epinephelus moara, assembly GCF_006386435.1. Lineage (NCBI taxonomy): Eukaryota > Metazoa > Chordata > Actinopteri > Perciformes > Serranidae > Epinephelus > Epinephelus moara. The sequence continues at coordinate 4,288,560 of NC_065512.1, forward strand.
TAACATCCATGACATCTGTACACATTAAACTAATGAGATATAACATGTTAACTGGTGAGCAATCAAGATGCTGGTAGATGGATTTTTTTTTACCTCTGGGCAGAGCCAGGCCATCTATTTCCTCCTGTTTCCAGTTTTTGTGCTAAGCTAAGCTAACTGGCTTTTGACTGTAGCTTCATATTTATCTCACAGACATACAAGGAGCATCAACCTTGTCTTATAACTCTGTGAGAAAGCAAAAATGCTCGCTTGCTTTTAGAAGACAGTGTTTTTCACATGTGGAGTAATTATGCACTTAGCTAGTCATTGGCAATGAAAGGTGAGTGGGCAGGTAGGGAGACGCTGGCAACCTGACAGGCAGAGCAACAAACTCAACTCATCTAACACACACCCTCGCTTCAACTGTCTTGAACTTTTTTCTACACTATGCACATTGCAATTCAATGAACCAGAGATTGATGTTCACTGTTTGTGAGTTCCCTGAAATATATATAAGTGTTTTCTAAACAGTTATTGGGCCATAAAAAGGAGGCTTTTGCATGGCAGAGCATCAATGCAAGACTGGAAGTGTCACATAACATTACAGATAGTTACAACTATGCTAATTTGGCGAACTTAAGCCATCGAAAATTACCGTTGTTGGTTGACATTAAGGCCTGGGCCAACTATATGTCAACAAATCTACCTTTTATTATGAATATATGATACTGTTTCCATGGTAGCACCTTGCAATTTACTTGCAGAGCACCTGTCTGTCCACATGAGGAGCGCAGTGATGGTACGTGTCGGCAGAGGTGTGTTTGGACGCAGTGGGTTAGGCAGCTTCTCAGCATTGGATGCATGATGCTCGTGTCACTAGGCGGCTTTCATTTGTGGGCTGTCTGCTCATGGACCAACATGGCGGCTTGTTTGGAAACATTCTCTTAAATTCCAAAAGTAGTTCACAGAAATGCATTTCTGCAAACATTTGAGGCAATGCAGTTGCTGAATCTGTCTCCATTTTAAATCAACAGTGGTCAGGTTGAATGTTTTTTGGGAGTTTTCAGAGATTGGAAAGTCAGACTGGACACTCCTGATTTGCATAAAGTAGCCAGGACCTCGACCTCATGCAGATGAGGAGCAGCCAACATGACACCAAATTTATTGAAATGTCAGGATGCATTGCAGAGCTGATAATATAGACAAGTGATGGATAGTGTGGAAATGACAGATCCTCTGGACACCTACCCAGGTGGAGAGTTATTGTCTGAAAAGATCTTCAGGCCTTTATTTTCTCAGAGGGAATTATTTTCATTGGACGTTATGACCAGAGAGATTAAACTATGTTGAACTTCAACAGATTTACTGTTAAAAAACAGTAATTACCAGATAACAGAAACCCTGACTTTCCCCTCAGACTCCAACGAAGATAGGAATATATCTATCAAATCAATCTCATATGCTTAAAGCTGTTAGTCCAACTAATTGATAGTAATTAGAAGTGACGGCTGAGTTTAATTGCAGTAGCTGGAAGGCATGACAAATGAGCTGTTCAATCTGCTACGGAAATGTGCTTCAAACTTCAGCTGGCACTGAAGACATACCGTCTCATCTGATCAACAGTTAGTGTTGCCCCTCAGAGCAGAGCAGACCAAGGTACTGCATGGATAAAAACCACACATTGTGTCCTTCCTGTGACTCCGTACATGTCTGCCGAGCAGCCAGCCACCCCTCTCCGCCGCAGCATTAGTGACTGGAGATGCTAATCTTTGCCTAAGGGATTTCTGTAATGCAGTTTCTCTTTTCTCTGAGTGGTTGAATGGACAGCGAAGGCAAACAAAGAAGGACGGAAGAAAGAGACACTGAGGCCATCTTTGTTCTTGTTATTCTTTGCTCCATATCTCATTAGTGTGGGCGCAGGGCTGTCCTTAACACAGTTGTGTTCCTCTACCTGATTTGATTTGCTGTTGCGGCCGTGTACCCTGCTCAAACTACCCTTACTGTAAATCACTGGACGGCCTAGAGTGGTTGGCAGCTCTCCGTGTGTGTGTGTGTGTGTGTGTGTGTGTGTGTGTGTGTGTGATAAAGAAAGCTTATCTCAACATAACTTCATAGATGGACTTTGACCCTCTAGCCTGAGGGAGTGGGCGCAAACTCACACTGATAAACAAACTTACTCTGGTTTATATAGAAAGCCGTCTCTAATTTCCACTGCCAACTTCCATTTACACGCATGAGGAGGCCAGAAAATTACAAACACCTCTCAATATAATGAAATTCGGTAAAACTACGCACAGAAATACTGCCTCATAAATCACCAGGAATCAAACTTTGTGTCAGCGTCTTCAAACTCAGCGTTCAAGGCTTCAGAAACGTAATTTATCACAGGGCTATAGTATCAGTTGCAGCTGCAGAATTTAAAGTTTGAAGTAAACATTTGGAGGCTTGTTTACAGTAGAGGTCGCCCAGTGATTATCACTGGCAGATATTAAATATTGACCACTGCTTACCTTCTCTCACAGAAGAGATTTCTACTGTAGGAGCACAGTTATTGATCGTGCACCGACTGTGTGTCCTGAGCTGCCCTCAAATCTACCTACGCTCAATTTGCAATATCATTACTGGGTTATAATAATCTGGATGACTGCCATTAAGTATAACAAGTGCCAAAAGAGTTCTTGGCGCTGGAGAAGAGCAGTGGCACGTACAAATGAAGATGTTTATTTTGCTGGCGAGGAAATGGAAGTGGCCTTCACCTGCTGCTCTGCAGCTAACAGCTCAGTGTGGCTGTTTGTTCTCGTGCCATCGCCCTCTCGTAAAAAATAAAACAAGAACTGTAAAGAGACATTTTGAATGACACATACACTGCATTTCCTGTTTTTACAATAAAAGTGCAACAGTAGAAGGAAATATTTTATGTGTGTATGAGTGCAGATTTTCTATTGCTGTAGGAGAGGCAGCAGTGAACAGAGAGGCTTCTATGAACAAGGCACAATTAACAGTAACACTAAAGTACATGTAAGCCTTTTGAAATTATAAATCATGGCTGTGTGCAGGTAATTTGAATAATGTAATGTAATGCAAATACATTGAATGACTGGTGCAGAGCATGAATGGCATCATAGTTAGGTAAAAATAATGACAATCTTAAGCGTTGTAGGGCTCTGCAATATATCGATATTATTCAATTTTGATTCAGTTTTATTTTTGAAGTCTAATATCACAAATCACAATTTGCCTCACAGGGCTTTACAGCATACGACATCCCTCTGAAGAGCAACTGAGGAGGGATCCCTCTTCCAGGACGGACAGACGTGCAATAGATGTCGTACAGAACAGATCAGCATAACAAATTAACAGTAATCCGTATGACACAATGATAAATTGAGAGTTGGAGAGACAGAGAGATGCACGGCAAACAGGAATGACAATAGCTACACCAACATTAACGTTAATGATAATATTGTAATAATAATAGCATTATATATGTATATATTAGTATATGACAGTATATGTATGTGACAATAATAAACATACAGGTCTGATAACAGTAGAAGTATGACTAATGACTATTGATAACAGCAGCAGCAGGAGACATCAGGCAGGACCACGGCAGCAGCACAACCATGACACACCATCCAGGTGTAGCCACGATTTGAGGGAACATGCGAGACAGTGGAGCACAAAGGCTCCTGAGAAGAAGCTGAGTTAGCGACATGTAATAATAGGACATGAATGTTAGCAGATGAAGAAGAGCCAAATTTTCTAAATCTAAGAGCAAGAGAGAAGAAGAGAAGGAGGTCCCTCGGCAGACTAGGCCTAAGTCAGCCTAACTAGGGGCTGGTACAAGCCTGAGCCAGCCCTAACTATAAGCTTTATCAAAGAGGAAAGTCTTAAGTCTAGTCTTAAATGTGGAGACGGTGTCTGCCTCCCGGACCGTAACAGGAAGATGATTCCACAGGAGAGGAGCCTGATAGCTGAAGGCTCTAGCTCCTGATCTACTTTTGGAGACTTTAGGGACCACGAGTAACCCTGCGTTCTCAGAGCGCAGTGTTCTGGTGGGATAATATGGCACTATGAGCTCACTAAGATATGATGGAGCTTGACCATTTAGAGCTTTATAAGTTAACAGTAGGATTTTAAATTCAATTCTGGATTTTATTGGACGCCATAGTTCCTGTTAGTACACGTGCCTCCGTGCTCTGGGTCAGCTGGAGAGTTTTCATAGACTTATTAGAGCTACCTGATGATAGGGAGTTACAGTAATCCAGCCTAGAGGTATCAAAAGCATGGATTAATTTTCCTGCATCTTTTTGGAACAGGATAGGCCTAAATTTTGCGATATTACGGAGATGAAAGAACGCAGTCTGTGAGGTTTGTTTTATATGAGAGTTAAAAGACAAATCTCGATCAAATATTACTCCTCCGGTTTCTTTGGTTTGTTCAAGCTTTTTGGCATTTTTATGTTTTTTTGTGACCTTGATAGACAGAAAAATGAAAGGGGAGAGAGGGGAACCTGCAGCAAAGGGTCCTGGGCTGTATTTAGGCCATAGCATTAAGGACTCAGCTTAATGGTACGTGCTCTACTCGATGAGGTAGTGGAATGTGCGATAATGATGTCGTTAATTTAGAAAAATGAGAATTGATGAGCTTGTTATCTTGTTACTTCAGAAAACAAAAGCAGATTTTTTTACACAAACTCTTCTCATATTTTGGAGATAATAATCAGGTTAATTCAGATAAATGGGATTTTTCGTTTCTTATTTAAATGCATTATGCTTCCTACAGGTGACACGTTTCGTCCTCTGGTTCCGCAGCCGCAGGCAGGATACCAGATCATAACTGAGCACAAACAGACCTCTGTGATCTGATCAGGTTAGGAGAGGCATATTTCTTTGTAACACAGTGTGCTGTCAATTAAGGTCTACTTAATATTTTCTCCGTCCATTTAAACCTACTGTATTACTATAAGGACTGATGCATTTGAAGCCTGGTCTCATAGTCTTCAGTGAGCACCGCTGTGTCCTCAGCACTGATGTACTATTGACTTGACCTACTTGGGCAGTGCTGTGAAATGTCAACAGCATGACATTTGGCTCCGACAGCAGTTAGAGAATAAATCTTTGGTTTGGTGAAGGACTTGACTGGACGGCTGCGGTGATGTGAAGCGTTTATGTGAGCTCCACACTCGCGTACGGGAGCTCCTCTGTGAGTGCGTCTCCTTAGCTACTATCTCTGTAAGATCCACTCAAAGACCCAGACTCACACACACGCGCCACTCGTAGCTTCCTGGCTGGTTTCCATGGCAGCGTGCTTCATCAAAAGCTGCTCACCTCTATCTGTGTCAGTGTGTGTGTGTGTGTGTGTGTGTGTGTGTTCATGCATTTGTGCATGCATATGTGTGGAGGCGTGGAGGAGGTCTGTTTCTGGTGTCCCTGATCTCACAGCTGACTCTGCAAAAATTCAGATCCCCAGAACAACACTTGAAAAATGAGGCTGGTTATATTTTATATTTTCTCTGTGCAGCTTCATGTTATGGTGACTGGCATGTGTTTTAGTGCATTACAGGACAAGAGGTGTCAGTTATATATCTTTTACCGGCTGGTGATCTTGCATTGGAGCTGTCAGGTATCTGGAAAAGTTTGTCATGGCATAGAGATGATAAAGAGACTTGATCCTCATTAGGGATCTGAGACAAAAGATGGATAGTGGGACCAAAACATGGCAGTACCTCACCTTTTAACCATGTATTTACACCTGGGCTGTCAGATTTTTATTCAGCATTCAGCAAGTCACTGAATGCCCTCTGACCTCAGTGAAACAGACGGGGGTCAGGAAAGTACTGCAGTGTTTTTACTAGTAAGGAAATGTAGTATCCCAACCCAGTTGCCAGAATAAATGTTGGCATTGTATGTCTGCAAACCACAGACATGTAACACCTGTCTTAGAAATAAAAACAGAACTTTCTTATAAAGTAACTCTAAAGTCCTGAAAATTAACGATGTTCCTAGCACCCTCTCATTTCAGCCCTGCCTGCAGAGGGCCTCTCTGCAGCGTAACCTCTCATTATAACATTTGATTTCTGCACCTTTCCCTCCATCAGCACCACAGACTGACTCAAACTGTTACCTTCACTTCACCTCATGAGATTTCAAACATGTCAGTTGCTGTTGTGAGTATCACTGCACTGTCTTTTGATTGTAAGTAGCTTTGGATTAACCAAGAAGCTATCCAGATGAATAAGCTCTAAACAGACGTAGCAGGTAGAAGTTTCCTGATCACTGCACAGGTCTGAACTTTATAACAGAGGAAAACTCGCTGGATTAAATCTGCATTGATCTGATTTATACGACAGTGTCTGCATTACTTCACAGGACAGCAGCCAGAGTGGTAGTGAAGCAGCATGTGTGCCGAGCCATTGTGTAATTAGGGCTAGCTTGCAAGCAAGCTGTGTAGCTAATCAGCTTTTCTATGGCAGATTGTAATCCAAAAGGCCAGCGCTGGTTTCCCTTATCAGCAAACTACTGCCTTACAGGCAGCTGCAGCTCTCAGCACTGGATTTATTAATGAGCTATCACTATCAGAGATGGGGAAACAGACTTTGATTAAATACTGTCCCTGGTTATCAGAGATTGAGAAAGAGCGTGGGATTGTCCCGTCACTGCTGCAGCAGTGTGCATGTTTGCACGCTCGCAGCACCACGGACAGAAACGGCTGACGGTTGTGCAAGTTTCTCTACGACAGTAGTTCTCTACATGTTTTATTGACTGTGTTGTACGAGTCCCTCAGAGTAGTGACTCCTCTGGCATAAGCCAGCAGCTCTAAGGTCAACACAGCACACGACAATGCAGTAAAAATAGGAGATATAGACAATTAATGTTTGTTTACAACTCAGAACAGAACATATGGTTTGAGTGGGACGAGTGTCAGTCGCTCCTCCATCTGTCAGAATGGTCACCTGTGTCTCAGGCTTCTCCTCCGCGTGAGGCTGACTCACTGCTCACTGATGTGGAAACAGATGCTGCCTTGCTTTCTCTCCTCTCCTCTATCCCCCCACCTCCTCCTTCTGTGTTCCCTCGGCCAGCGTCTCCATGGCGACAGACCTGTTGTTACACAGCAACGGACAGTTCTGAGCACGGCAGTGATACTGTACATTGTGAGAGTCTTCTCACTGTCTGTGACTTAAATGTTGTGTTGGTAATCATTCATAAAAAGTGCAGTCTTGATGTTGCAGTGCCCAGAGGAAATAAAAATAGATATTTGTCAGAGTATAACTGGAGCAGTGGTGCAGAGCAGCAGGGCTCATACTGTCAGTGTATAAAGAAACGAAAGTTCAGTGACTTGAAAATGGATTTGCCATTGTTGTATGTGAACTGTCTGTCATATAAAACCTGAGTGTGATTACCTGTGTTTGAATGGAAGTTCTTTAGAAGCGTTAGATTGTGACCCGTAGTAAAACATCTCGCCCTCATAAAACACAGTTCACCTCAGGAGAGAGTATCTCAGATCAGCGATAAAGCGCACGATCACAGGGCGGAAACTCTTACTGTACTAGGAACACTTATTTCTTTATAGGCCATAAATTATTGGTACTTTATTTAGGGCGTGTTGTTGTAGCTGTGTCGTTAATTATATTGGTTGGACTCTTGGTTGATCAGATAAAGATTCTCCTTGTGTGGAAAACTTTTCTGAAAAGAAGCTTAAAGAAGTGTGTGAGATTGAGGGGGATTTAGTGACATCTAGTGGTGAGGACTGAAGATTGCAACCAGCTGAAACTTCTCCCAGTGAGAATTCCTGCCGTGTTTATTGTTCAGGAGGTTTTCACCAAGAGACAAATTACTTGCAGAGGTCTCTTCCTGTGATTAAAACCAGTAAAAACACTGACACAGTTTCACATCACAAATCAGTGTTTTCCAGATGATGCTCGGCATGACAGGGACAAGCCACCAGCCCAGCACCTGCTAATCTGTGCTCACCTTTTTTCTCTGATAACTTAACATCCAGATGTCCCGGAGGTTTTTACCAGGAGCAGAATTATCTGCAGAGGTCTCTTCCTCTCTAAAACACACAGAACCGGTAATTAAAACTGGTAAAAACACTGAATAAATCTCTTTGATTTTAAAAATCAGTGTTTCTGCAGTGCTGTTTGGCTCGTCGCAGAGGGGCTGCTAACTACGGTGGCCAACACGAAAATGCAAATGTCCCTTTCTAGAGCCAGTGTTTGGTTTGTCCCTCCTGGGCTACTGTAGAAACATGGAGGTGCAACCAGCTCCTCCGAGAATCTCCTCTCCTCCTCTCTTAATGTGGTGGAGGGGTTTGCGTTTCCCCGTGAACCTGGGAGCTGCTAATAGCCTCTGGTATGGTCTCCCAAGGTAAAGTGGTCCCAGGGGAGGGGCCAGACTAAGAGCGATTCAAGAAGACCTTAATGAAAAGGCACATTTGGACTCTGAGCATCTCGTCTGGTACAATATAATATGTGATTGTAAATATCTGTGTCTGAATGAAAGGTTTTCATTGACCTACTTACAGAGCAAGATGTGAGCGTTTGATAGTGAAATTTCTCACCCTCATAAAATACAGTTCAGCTCAAGAGAGTCTCTCAGGTCTGTGATAAAGCACACGTACACAGGGCGGCAGACCTGAGCTGTGACTACACTGACTGTGCCAAGAATAAATAATTCTTTATGGGTTATTTATTACTCTGATTGTCCATTGTTGGTTATTAACCTGGTTGGACTCTTCATTAGTGAGATATAACTTTTCCTCATCTGGGAACACTTAAAACAGGGTAGCACCCTAAGTTTAAGAGGCTTGAAGCCAATGAAAGTTTCATTTTGCAAGTCCACTTTTCTTATCATGCACACAATTCTAGAGACGCAATGAAAATCTGAGGCCTCTGGCACGCTCTTAAAGTGCTCATTAAATATCTATGAAAAAGAAAATCATGCAAATAAAAGCAATATCTAAATCTCAGACATGAATAACAGAAGTTAAAGCAAAAATATAAACACTAATAAAAAATGCGTAATATAAATGTGTGTAGTACATGTTGATGCGTCTCTGATTCAGCTACAAACACGACTGATTTACACATCACAGCTGATCGCTGAGCTACTTTTACTCTTTTCAAACACAAAGTGTCACAGTGCTGACAGCAAATCTCTGCACCGTGTTATTTTTGTACAACAACAGTCACGTCCTTGGGCCCTTTTTTATTTCTGCATGTTTGATGTGATGTCAGCTGAAGTGAGACATGAATTTAAAAAGATAACATGTTAACCTTTAAAACCCCTGATTTCTTCCACTTAAAAATCTAATTTCAATCCAATTTAAACTCACAATATCTTTCATACAGCATTACATTAATGTTAGCAGGTCATTATAGCGACTTGAACCCTGACAGGGCGGCGCAGGTTTTGAACACAGACTATACAGAAATGAAGCCAAAGTATCCCGGATACGGCCACTGCCTCTTGAGCTGATGACATCATTTGGAGCCATGGACTGTGCAGTAGCAATGTCCCCAAGATCGAGTTCCTGCCAATACACCTTTACAACCAGTCATGAACAGTGCCATTGATCACGAGCACACCGATTGACACGCAGAGCTGTCAATCACAAGGTCAAACCCCATTTTCATGGCCTTATATAACTGGTTTATCAAAGTACATAAAATGAGCACATCAGTAATCAGATAGGTCGGACCACCATGTTTAAATATATACCCTTAATGTTACAGCTGAAAATGACAACAGAAATAAAAAACAAGTTTGCCCATGTTACGTATCTCTGCAGCTGAAATCAAATGCCAGTTGTCTACCCGTAAGTGATTGCTGTTGTTGGTGTGACGTCACAGTGTTTCAGTCTACAAGTATCTGCTCCACCTGAAATAATCTTTAGTAAAACTTGAATTTGTAGCGATGACCCACAGTTGACTCTGTCAGAGTGAGCTGTTGTCCTGCAGCTTCATCACACAGTGATCCACTGTGAGACACACAAAGGCATCACTACACACAGCCTGTCTTTGTTTGTTTCAGGGGAAGCTGAAGTTTAATGGGGTCTGAAACAAATTTACTTGTCAAGCTAAATGTCAATGACGTTACGCTAGACAGAATATGCAGACAGACTTATTCCTCCACACTGCGAAGAGACAATTGCTAGAAAGCAAGAGTTGGTTCTTAGAAACACCAGACACGGCTGTGACACGGAGCTCAACATGTAATCTGCATGTTTATGTCGGTCGGTTGGAGTAACCTTGATCTCTTTGGCACCCTCCCCCCCCCGCATCTGTAAATCACTTGTGTGGTTGAGAAACAGAGCAATAGTCCAGACAGACAGACAGACAGACAGCACATGAACTGAGGACACTCTTATCGCGCTCGATGACTCTGGATCTTTGAATTAGTCGTAAAATGTTGCACAACACTCATCATACTGAGCTGTTACTACACAGCTCTTTGTAAACTGTTCACAGTCACTCTGACTAAGCACATTGAAGGTCAGCTAGAGGTCGACTAACGTGTGAAAATAAGAATATGTTCACCTTGAAATAGTATTTAATGTCTTTAAAGTTTGGATTTACCTCGAAATGTGTCCTCAGCAGGTTGGGAGCAGCTCTCAATGACACTTAGTGGTTCCCAGCGGGTTGGTCTCGGACCAAAGTGGGTCACGAGTCCATCCTGAATGGAGCACAAGTGACTCGCAAACGTGTCAAGTCTGTAGAAAATGCGCTTTACTTTGAAGTACACAGAGCTTTTATTTTGAAGTGTCGCTTCCTGCTGTAGAGTGAGTGACTAATGGATAGCTACCTGACAGAGACAGCAAAATGACGCTAATTGTATTAAACTGTGTGGACCTTGAACTAATGACTAAGGAGACATCTGGACCAGTTAGGAACCACTGCTGTAAATCACAAAAGGATATGAAACAGTTTCAGTGCCAGCAGCTCTGTAAGGATGGGTGGCTGTATGTATCACATATTTTAGTCCCTTCCGGCCTTGGCAGGCTTTTTGGGGATTGTCGCGGCCCAAAGTGATTTCATGGGAGCTTTTCTAAAAGATTGTGATGCATGTTGCAAAGTTTCTTTAAAGCAACAAAGTTCAGGTGCAAGTTAAAATAGCAAAAATAGTGAGTCATTCATTCAGTTCAGGGATTTACCTTTCACGGTCTTGAGCAGTAAGTTGTTGTTGTTCGTAAATCTGAAACGTTTGTGTCGCACATGTCAAACAGGAACAAGGAAGTGAGTTTTGTGATCTTGTGCAGGGGACTGCTATGATGAGGGGAGCTATGATGATGAAAAGTTTTGGTGATTGGACTAAATGACAGGGTTGTGCACAGTTCACAGGGACTGGTTGAATTTGCGTTAACTGTTGTAATCTCAACATCCTGGAAGAACTCGGGTGTACAATGCTGCCTTATAAGAACCATTTAAAAACACTTTGTGGAATTAAAAAAAATAAGTGCCACCTGCCAACTGATTTGAATCAGAAAGGAATTTATGTCACTCTGTAACAATGACATCTTAACCTGGAAATCCAGATGCCCTGCCCCTGGCAAATTCAAATTTGCTCTGCACGGGAAATCTTTCTAGATTTGAGTCTGGATTTCCAGGCTAAAGATTTCTAACCTAAAAGCTGAGTATACCACCAGCCAAACTCTGATATTAACAGGTCTCTTTCTCCAGCAGTGTGACAGAGTTTCATATGTGACACATACAGTGTGAGAAAGTGAACTTTTGAGTTACTAAAACACCAAGTTTCCATATTTAGACAACTTTTTTGATGTTTGTTCAACAGGGAAAGTCGTACCCATTCAAAGGCTCCTTCCCTCCCATGTGGAACCCCATCGTCCTGTTGGACTTCAACAACCTGTGGAGGACGATGGACGAGATGGGCAAGGAGGTAAAGAAAGACTCACCATTGGTTTTTTTGTTTCTTTGCTCTCCACTCTGTGTGTCTCATATCTGCTAAATGTCCTCCTCCTCCTCCTCCTCCTCCTCCTCCTCCTCCTCCTCCTCCTCGTGTGCTTCAGATTCCCAGAGAGGCTCCCTGGAGAGCTCCCCATGCCGAGGAGTGGGACAAGATGTCCATGCAGCAGCTCTTTGAGAAAATCTGCTGGACCAGGTAACAGAGAGTAGAATTATATAATTGATTCTGCCTAACAACAGTGAGACCAGTTGTGCAGGTCTTTTTCTGTCTCTGAAGTTAGCACCATCATTTATTTCTTTTAAGATTATTTAACATTTTGGGGCGTCGGTGGCTTAGTGGTAGAGCAGGCGCCCCATGTACAGGGCTGTTGCCACAGCGGCCCTGGTTTGACTCCGGCCTGTGGCCCTTTGCTGCATGTCACTCCCTCTCTCTCTCCCTCTTTCACACTTGTCTGTCCTATCCATTAAAGGCTAAAAATTCCCCCCAAAAAAATCTTTATTATTTATTTAACATTTTGGCATTTTCACCGGAGAGTTGTCAGGGAAGAGGTGTTAAACGTGAGGGGTTTGACATGAACCATAGGTCCGCTGTCAGAATTGAACTGAGGACATGTAGTTACATTGTGATATATAGTATGCATCTAAACCACTAGACAGACAGTTTTTCCAAACATACAAATTGAATGTAAACAGGAATGTAGTCAAAGTAAGTCTATGCATGATAAGAAGTATTAATATATCTTTATACAGAGGTGTTAACAGCTTGTAAAACAGTTACAGCTCAGTACACACATGTAGAGAAATACACTTCAAAGTTTAATACCTTGTACTTGTGTTTGAACAAATGTATTGAATGTCACACACAAAATCTCAAATAGTTGAGAGTTAATTACACAAAACTTGTGTTTAACTTTCAAACTACACACAGAGACGTGACAAATGAATTCATGTCTGATTCTTAAAAAGTAGAAGAAGAACATGACATTTCTGAATTATCCCTTAAACACAGTGGAACTTTGTTAATAAAGCTTTTCTCCATTAAGAGAAATAAAAGTTTATAAATCAAAAACTCATGCAGGATCTCACGGATATATTTTGAACATTTACACAAACACATTTTTCAATATGAAGTTCTAACTGTCGTCTCTTATTCCCAGCACTGTTCGTCGCTTCGCCACACTGTTTGTCAACGTGAACGTGACGTCTGAGCCCCACGAGGTGTCGGCTCTGTGGTTCCTCTGGTACGTGAAGCAGTGCGGAGGAACCATGAGGATCTTCTCCACCACAAATGGAGGACAGGTACGTCAGCCACACGTCTGGTTTTAACATCTACACTGAAGATTAATGTAAGATACAGCTTTTGAAAAATGCCGGACATTATTAATTGATGCACACTGAAGTTACAAACAGAACCCTCAGCATCATGACTCCAGTTAATCTCTATAGAACAATCAGCCTGAGGGACGCAGGACAGACGAGGCTCTCCAAGAAGTGATGCAGGACAAAGTCTTGCTCACGTTCACCTTAGTTTGCTGCTGATCAGCTGAGAATAATCATGAGCTCCACAAAAGCTGTTTTCTTGGAGTGCCGGGGGAGCACATTCTGTTGTCGTACTTTCTAAAGCCCAGCGGCCCTGTTGCCATGGCCACTGAGGAAGGGGATTGTGTTTAGGTAAACAGAGGATGTTGTAGCCAGCTCTGTTGTCAGCTCCCTTTGCTGGGCCGTTCCATTTGCACTCAGTGGAGAGAAAGTGAGAGCAATGACCTCAAGTAATATACTTAACTATAATTTTGAGGTACTTTACTGAGTTTTTCTGCAACATTATACCCCTGCTTCACATCTCAGAGGCAATTATTGTACTTTCTACTCAGATTTTTACTTATTTGATAACTTTACTTACATTGTAGATATAGATTATTGACACGAAATATAACTCAGCCAATACATTAGGATACATTATTATAGGTTGTGCTTTTCAAAGGTATATACACATTACACATTAACGCATCCACAATAGAAGCAGGCTGGAGTATCATGATGGAAGCTAAACAACGTACATATTTTAAAACCTAAAAATAGCTACCTGAATAAAATGATATCAGTTTAAAATATTCTAATTATAGGGTATACTTATATTTTAAGTGAATGCTATATCAAGGTATTAAGGTTATTTTCACTGCTTTACCTTGTTGTCTGATGGACCTTTCCGATCGGGAACTGAACCGAAACTGAAATCTGTCTATGCCCTCAACAATGGTATTGTTTCGCTCCAGTGTGTGATTTCAGACCACATCCTGGCATCACGGAATCAAAAGAGGCGTGACAGGCTTTACGTGTAACATTATAGCGTCAGCCTCTAGTGTGACACATAAAATACGTATCAGCAGCGCTTTATAAACAGTAACAACGGCATAACATGACAATAACAATCATTTACTGTCCCTGTTACCTGTACTCGTCCTCTGCTTGGAGGGTAAGAAGCTCCCAAATCTCATTGCTTTGCCAATTTGTGGACGTTTTCGGCTGCTGTACTTCTTCTTTGAGTTAGACGCTAACTGCTATCAGCTGCTGAATCACACACATAACGCGTCGTCAAATTGTCACACCCGTCCTGCCAGCTGTCCCATCTATACAGACATCATTTCAGCGCTGTTACTACCTCCTGAGGTGGATTTAAGGCGAGATGACTTTGCCCCCTCATTACCTCCGCCAAGGAGGCTATGTTTTCGCCGCCGTTTGTTAGTTTGTTTGTCTGCAAAATAACTCAAAAAGTTCTGAACGGATTTTGATGAAATTTTCAGGAAAGGGAACAGATGATAATTTTGGTGGTGATCGGTTGAAGCGAAGTGGATAAAATAATAAAATGGCGGGAAATCCGAGCTTCTTGGCGGAGGTCTGCGCTCTCCGAGTGCTCTAGTTCCTAAATCTTATCTTACAGAACAGGCGGTTTAACAGCGCGATTTTCCCGCCTTGAACAGGCAGTGTAAAAGAGGCTAATAACACAAACACACTGAACTGATCTAGGCAGCGATAGATCAGCAACGCCCGTGTTCTGCAAGGTAAAATTGCTGTTTTTGTCAAAGGAGTCTGAAGAGGGCCATACAACAGCTTCAGTTCACTGTTGCAAAGGTTTTTTGACGGCAAGACAAAGCACTGAAAATGGTCCAAATATAGTTTACACTTGAACTGATATTGATTCTGTTCGGTGGCTAAAATACGTTTCACTGCTGCCCCCATCCACAGCAGTGCTCCATCATGGTACTCCGGCAGCTCCTCCAAACTGTGTGCACTGTAGGTAATACACTGACTGTGGATAAGTTCCTCATACAACCCCACTAAAGAAGATCTGAACTATCCTTTTAAAGTGATGAGCACATTAATGCATCAATAATTATGGCCCAGTGACTTCGTATACATCACTCTGAAATGGACCATTCAGCATTATGAGTACTTTTACTTTAAGTGCTGATACTAATACACTTGAGTATGATTTTAAATGCAGAGCTTTTTAACGAGTATTTTTACACTGTAGTGTCACTGCTTTTACTTTAGTACAAGATCTTAATCATTCCACCACTTATTTATGGGTGCATGTTTGTGTCTGCGTACAGAGTATACACATAAACAATAATTTGAGGAGGAGGAGGAGGAGAAAGTAATATAAGGTGTAGAGCAGTGGTTCCCAACTGGTTCAGCCACATTGTCCAGATTTCCATTAGTTCAACGTCCACACAGTTTAATACATTTGGCACCGTACTTCTGTTCGGCCATGTCGTCAAGCTCGCTGGCTGTCTCTGTCAAGTAGCTGTCTGTTGGTCACTCAAAATAAAAACTTTGTGCTGGAAATTCACCGTACTTTTAAATAAAGTGTGTTTGTTACAAACTTGTCACATTTCCTTGTCACTTGTGGTCCATTCGGTCCATTTTGGGCCACGACCCACCAGTTGGACACCACTGGCTTGGAGTGTTGCATATGGAGGCAGATTCTGTGTTCTTCACTTCCAGAACAACTTCCCCCGTGAAACGGAAAAAATAAACTCTTCTTTAATCCAACGAGACAAACACAGACTCACCTCATTACACTGCCACGATCTATTTATGTTTAGCTCCGAATTTTCTGGCGACTGGCGGAGAAATTCATCTGAATGCCACGGTGGAATGCGCTCAATGTGTTTCTAATCAGGGAGGACAGAGATGTTGACACTAACCATATGGAAAAGGTCACTGTCTATTTCATTTTTGTGTATCAGAGCTTTGGCAGCACTTCATCTCTCTTCACCCCCTCAGTCCTCTACATCATTCAGCGTTTTCTGGCCCGAGCTTTGCAAACACATTTTCCCTTTTGGTTTGGGATGTTGAAATTTATAGTGGAGGAGAGAGGGTGGATTGAGGATAACTGGGATGTAACACTGGGATAACTCAACAGATTGTATCAGCTTGTCTCCTAAATGTAGTTTTTATTACCCTGGCAGAGTGGAACTGTGAGCAGGATCAGACTGGATAAAAGCAATTTTACCCCGTATAATCAGAGGCTCTCTTGGAAGTAGAGCATAAAATAAATAAACAAGACTTGCTGCATCTGCACTTTGTGGTTCTGATGACTGACCATGCTCTCTCCGTCTGCCTCTGCAGGAGAGGAAGTTTGTAGGTGGCTCCAGTCAGATCAGTGAGGGCATGGCCAGAGAGCTGGGAGACCGAGTGAAGCTGCAGTCTCCGGTCTACAGCATCGACCAGAGCGGAGACATGGTGGTGGTGGAGACGCTGGACAAACAGACCTACACCGTAAGTGTATCACAGCTGAGTCTGCTGCAGCCGCACAATGGTGGAGTTTAACTATGTTTACAGTACTCAAGTCAAGTGGAACTTTATTTGTAGAGCACATTAAATAATGATAATAATTATCTTTATTTATATGGCACCTTTCATACAAGCAAGTGATTTACAATAAGGGCAGCATAAGCACTGAGTGCTTCACATGAAGATAGAATGAACATAAAACAGAACTGATTCATAAAATCATAGAGTTGTAAAACTATAAATCATAAAATCAAGTAAAGTCTAAAGTGAACAGATACGTTTTTAGCTTTCTTTTAAAAATATTTAGCGAGCTAGCTTCCCTGATATCTATAGGTAGTGTGTTCCATAGCTTTGGGGCGTAATTGACAAAGGCTGCATCCCCGATCTTCTTCCAGTAAACCGGCAGCAGATGATCACAGTGTTCTTGGAGGCAAAGAGTTAACAAGGGAGTTAGCGATGTAGCTCGGTCCCAGCCAGTGTAGGGCTTTGTATACAAGGAGGAGGAGCTTAAAATCAATTGTAAATGTAACAGGAAGTCAGTGCAGAGCAGCTCAGACCGGCCTGATGTGCTCTCTCCTCTTGGTTCTGGTTCATAGCAGAGCTGCAGAGTTTTGAACGAGCTGAAGTCTTTCAGTGGTGTTTTTGGGAGGCCAGCAAAAAGTGCATTACAGTGGTCGAGTCGACTTGAAATAAAAGCATGAATCAGTTTCTCTGCATCTTTTTCATTTAGAAATGGTCGTAGCTTAGCGATGTGTCTGAGGCGGAAAGATTATGTCTTCAGCACCTTGTTAATGTGGGACTTGAAGCTTAGATCTTACACCAAGACTTGTTAGCTCAGATTTAATCCAGGGAATTAAATTTGCCAGATTATTGAGCAGCATTTCTCTTTTAAAAACAACTGCAGTTGACCAAATTGCTGAACAGTTATAAAATCAATCGATTGTACACCAACGAAAAGAGGTGGGTCCTCAGTAGAGACTTAAAGGTTTCAAATTTCGGAGCAGTTTGTATTTGTATAGGTAAACTGTTCCAGAGTTTAGGTTCAGCTGCTGCAAAGGCTTAGTTGGCGCTGTTTCTGTGCCTACTTCTGGAAACATCCAGGAGCATCAGCTCACTCGACCTCAGGTCTCTAACTGGAGTATGAAGATAAAGCAGCGCCAGACTGTTTAAAACCTTAAAAACCAGCAATAACATCTTAAAATCAATCCTACATTGGACGGGAAGCCAGTGGAGGGAGGCCAGCGCTGGTGTTATGTGGTTTTCTTTTTCCACTTACAATTTTGTACTAACTGCAGACGGCGAAGTGGCGACTGATCTACACCCACATACAGAGAATTACAGTAATCTAGCCGAGAGGTAATAGAAGCATGAATGACTCTCTTGAGATCTTTGGGAGAGAGACAGGCCTGAGTATATTTTTATTAGAGAACCTTATCCTGAGGACTGCAGCCATGTTTGCTTTAGTTGTCATCTTATTGGTGTAATAACACATGCAGTATATAAACGGACATAATGTTGTTCTCAGAGACATAAAGTCATGCATCAATTTAACTCTTCCACCATCAGTCTGAATCAGCAGTGTTGTTCTCTGCCGCCATCTACTGGCTGCTCGTCATCCTGCAGCCATGTGTCACGTGACACAGCTCACACTGCCCTGTCCTGTTTGTGTTTGTGTCCCTTCTCTGTTTCTTCACATGCGTCTCTGTCTTAGGCCAAGTACGTGATCTTGGCCACCCCTCCCGGTCTGAACCTGAAGATGCACTTTAAGCCTGAGCTGCCGCCACTGAGGAACCAGCTGATCCACCGCGTCCCCATGGGCTCCGTCATCAAGTGCATGGTCTACTACAAAGAGAACTTCTGGAGGAAAAAGGGTACGCAGGAAGTGGAAAAACAGAGAGGATGCTGTAGTACATGTCTGTTTTTATATCTTTAACACTCTTTGATGTGTGTCACCAGGTTACTGTGGCAGTATGGTGATCGAGGAGGAAGGTGCTCCCATTGGTCTGACACTGGATGACACGAAGCCTGACGGAAGTGTGCCCGCCATTATGGGGTGAATACAGAGCTCCAGCCAGCTCTCTGCAAAATGACAGAGATTATAGTTTGATAAGATACCATGCACTATTTTGCCAAAAGTATGTGGACACATGAAGGTCTCACGGACATTAAAGGGTTAGTCTGTCATTATTATATGGTTAACGGACCAAAACAAACAGTGTGTTAAGGCCAAAATACACCAGTGACGAATGCAGCACGTCAAAACATACGCCCCTATTATTTTCAATATATTTTCAATGGAGGCAGAAGTGACCATATTTTGGTGCGAGGGCGGAGCTGTGGAGGAGCGAAGGGTGAAGCTGAGGACACTATCAGCAGTCACACAAACTTTAAGCCTTGATAAAATGTTAATGGGTGAGTTATATAAAAATTCAGCCCTGTACAGTTGTCATGAATGTTGTAATTAGCTACAGAGACCAAAACTGTTTTTGTACCAGGCTGTAAACATGTTTATTTCTGCTGTAAAGTTGGGCATTTTAACATGAGGTTCTATGGGGACTGACTCGTTCTTGGAGTCAGCCTCAAGTGGCCATTAGAGGAACTGCAGTTTTTAGACCCTCCCTCCAGACGAGCACGGACATATGTACGAGCCTCATACATTGACCCAGTGTTTCCCATACATACAGAAATTAGCTAACTAGCTGCCCCACAGTCCCTCCACCTCGCTCCCTGCCGCTCTGAACTGCTTCTCCAGGAGGCTATAGCATCTTGAATATGGCCATCACAAACCCGCCAGTGCCAGGTATCACAGCGGGCTGGAGGCCGTCAGCAGCACTGGGTCTAATCTGTGTAACAGCAGCAACAGAAAGTTTGCTGATCTGATTTCTCATGTTTCTGTATTTTGCTGTGTTTGGGACGTTCCTGGGCATACCAGGTGAGGTCTGGCTTTATAAAAGGTTGCGACCAGGTATCGACAGTGAGCAGCACACATGCAAGAAAAAGCTACAAAAAATCGCGGGAAAAAGCACGAGCGAGGCAAAATGCTTAGCGGACAAAACTGGGGTTGGCTTCCACTTTCACTGGCAATACTGTTTCCAAACAGCAGCCTACATTTCCTGCATAATATACATTTAAATGTTTCCTTCAGTGGAACAAAATAATAAAAACAAATCAGACCAAAAGTATGTGGACAGTGCGTTTACGTGTGGCCATGTAGTGCACACAGTGTCACTGGATTTGCCTGTTCACTCACACAATGTTGTTTTCTAGCAGATAATGTTTCTCATTTCTCTCCTCCAGATTCATCCTCGCCCGCAAGTGCAGAAAGCTATCAGTCTTGACCAAAGAGGAGAGGTAGGCACTCGGCGCAGACAACACAGCAGGTTAATACACTCTCACAGGCTGCAAGGGCGCTTTAATCCAAACTGTTGTCTTGTTGTGTTTAGGCTGAAGAAGATCTGTGAGATCTACTCCAGAGTGCTGGGCACAGAGGAGGCTCTGCATGTGAGTTTGGATACAGACTTTAGCACAGATTCACACAGCTGCAGAGGAACTGCATCACTGGTTAAACTGTTTATGTGTCCTCTTGTGTCTGTCAGCCGGTGCACTACGAGGAGAAGAACTGGTGTGAAGAGGAGTACTCCGGGGGCTGCTACACGGCATATTTCCCCCCAGGAATCCTTACCCAGTTTGGCAGGTAAGTCACACACACACATATACACAGGTGTGCATACTGTGTCCTGGTGCTCGATATCTTTAAATTGGACCAATATTTTGGTTAGGTCAGAAAACTCAGTTTTTTTCTAAATGTCTTCACTGTCTAGTGAAAACGTTTATTTCCAAGTTTGCTCATTTTCATGTTTTCAGAATCAGAATCAGAGTGTCTTTATTGTCATTGTATCACTAAAATAACACAACGAAATTCGGGGTGCTGCTCCTGTAACATGCCGACAGTTAAAACCACATCCTCCGCACATTCAGCCTCACACTAGGAGAGCGGAGGCGCTGCATGAGCGCGTGCTACCATCTTGCTCAAAGGGCAATTTATCTTTAAAAGCTGACTGTCAGGATCAGGACAAAAAAGTTGACACTCAGGATTAAGGTTTTTAAATGTCTTTATTTATCATCAAATTGTTCAGGTAGCAGAAACTCCAGCGTTAAATGAAATATGAATTTATACTGAAGAAAATTTAAAATGCAACACTTTTGTTTTTGCGCCTATTTTTCACAGCTTTAAGTTAAAGATCTAAGGCTATTTTATACATTTAATAAATATACTTCTCTCAAATTCTGGCTATAAATTGGTTGGTTGCTTTTTTGGGGGGGTCATTTTAAGTCTTGCTGGTTGTGGTCAGTACGTGCTAATCTCAGGGACAATTTGCAGATGAAGGTCAGGGGGCCCCCTGACAGTTTTGGCCCCTAGGCCTGTGCCCAATAGGCCTGCCCAAGAAGCCATCTACGTCAAGCTGGAACGACCATCGTTTAACAGAGGGGGTGGCTTACGACACTACTTATCCCCCACCCACTCTACAACTTTTTTCATGCTCACAGATCCTCCCAGATTAGTCAAATATTTGGTCTTAAATTCGTTAAAATCCGTTAGTGAGCACTTCTCCTTTTCCAAGACACTCCATCTACCTGACAGGTGTGACATATCAGGATGCTGATTAAACAGCATCATTACTGCTCAGGTGTGCCTTCAGATGGTCACAATAAAAGGCCACTCTTTAATGAAATGCCACTTTTAAACCACATAAATCAACTGGAACTCTTTAATCTCTCCTGTTCTCTCTCTGCAGGGTGCTGAGGGAGCCGGTCGGCAGGTTGTACTTTGCAGGCACAGAGACGGCCACAGAGTGGAGCGGCTACATGGAGGGGGCGGTGGAGGCTGGAGAGAGAGCAGCCAGAGAGGTCAGAGGTCACCTGAAAACACATGAGAGTAGAGTCGGCATGTTTGCTGTTTCAAGTGTTTGTTGGGAGCGTTAGATTCATCATCAGGAGCAGGTTAATGTGGGGAAACAACAGCTGACACACCTGCTGTTCATGAGCTGGTGATGGTTTAAACCTCTTCCACTCCACTAGGACACTGGCTTTGTCGACTAGAGTGAAGATACTGGTGTCATATCAAGGAATCCACTGGTACCAATCATGTCATGCTGGTTGTCTTGAGGGGTTTAAATAATGCTCCAGATGTAGGCTAAATTTTGGAAAGTAAAAAACTGACATGGCCATGTTCACAGGGGTCCCTTGACCTCACACCTCAGAATACCTGATGAAAAGTGGTTCTTTGTGTACCCACGAGTCTCCCCTTTGCAGACATGCCCACTTTATGCTAATCCCTTGAAGGTTGGGGCAAAAACCATGCGGTATAAATGTGGTATTTTCGCCTATTGTATTTGAATATCTCAGAATGTTTCTGCATACTGGGGTCACTAAACAGACTTGGAATTGGATGAAATAGTTATAACTGGAAAGCTGAGACTCTTGTGGATTCAACAAGGCTGATTTTAATCATGTGTGATGACGTTAGCCCCCATAGCAGCCATTTCATTGTAGTAAAACCATTTTAAGACATTACCTCACTGTATAAAATGACCTATACTGACTTAAGGATAATCACAGCCTCATGAAACTTTACAGCCACGAACTAGAGACCTTTCATTCAGAGGATGGGTGGCTTTCATAGGTATATTGACAGTAAGGGGGTTTCTGAGCAGTTTCCAGAACAATTCTTACAGAAATCTCCAAATGTCAGAGATTTTTGACACTAAATCACAGCAGGGATTTTTCTGTGGTGTTCTTCAACATCTTGGTGTCTTAATGTGGTATTTTTGAGGGATCTTTGACCATTTTAATCAATTCTCAAGTAGCAAAAAATGTCTAAATTTAGCACCAAATCTGTGTAACAAATGGTATCAACCCCAAATTTTGCTGCAGTAACTTATATGAGACATAACTGAGCATGAGAATGGCCATCATATACTTCCATCATAATGTTCTGAGCCCCTGTAACTGTACGTTCAAACCAGAAGCTTCCAAAGAGGCAAAGTCTCTCGCGGACACCCAAGAAGCACGACTGTCAAAAATATTTGTGGCAGCTTTGGTTGCTCTAGTCGCTCATCGCGTGAATCATTGAACGTTCGATTGTGCTTGTCAATTTAAAGGAGACACAAAGCGGACTACTGGCTTGAAAGCAGCGTAGTTGCTGCTTGCTGTTGTCCAGTCAAAAAGCTCATAGTTGGCCTACAGAAAGTTATGTTTGGTCAATGAAAACAGAAAACGTATGTCATCCCATTCAAACCAAACAACTTGCATGCTACGTCGCAACATTAGCCTGCAATTCTCTCCTCTATTACTAACATTACACACTTTAAAACTCACCAGACCAACTACGTCCATGACGCGGTCCCAAGCCTCATTCTTTTTATTTTGGTCTCTGTAACGACACATTATAAAGGACTGAGTGGGCGCGAACACAAGCAATACACTTCTTGATATCCATCGTCGGAACAAGTGTGCTGTAGGAACCAAAGTTACATGGCTTGTTCTCTGGGACTCGCTTCATTGAAGCACGTCAGCATTCCGATTGGTTGCCGCCAAACTGTGTCAGAGCTCATTACCATAAAGTTAAACAAGTTTTAACTTCCCTCCAGACCCGCTCCGGTCTCTTTGGCCGCCCAAGACGCGCGGCTAACAACCAGGTCGCCCATGTCGCCAGGCTCTCATTGAAAGTGAATGACAGCCTCACCAAAACAAAATCTTTATTACATATTTATGACTAGAAAAACTTGACACTCAGTGCTGAGCTGCGTCTCAACTTAATTCCCAGCTTTCAGATTATGTATACCACTGCTATGTGGCATAAAGTATTCACCTGCTATCTCCCCATACAGATCTGCTGTCCCCACTAAAACAGTCAAAAATGGGTCTGTGGTAGGGAGCGGGGTAGTCGAAGAGGTTGAAGAAATAGTTTGACATTTTGCTGCCAAGAGTTAAATGAGAAGACTGAATCTACTTTAATCTTTGTCTGTTAAATACGAAGTTACAGCCAACAGTCTGCCCCTGCAAACAGAAAATATACCTCTGTGTTGGTATCAGTAATACTTTCTGTATTGGTAGTATTGCTGTAGTTGAGGCAGGCATAGAGGTAATCAACGCTCCGGCTCAGAATTAAACTCCTTTCCCTTCTTCCAGCATTAACATTACATGTTTTCATGTAGATTTGTTTGGGACAGATTTGACAGATCAGATTTGCAGGGTCACACCATCAAACTAAAAAGCATATCATGTTGACATTAAATAAACCTTGATGTCAATGTCCTGACTGATGTGTTCTGTTGCAGATCCTGTTTGCTATGAAAAAAATCCACCAGAATCAGATCTGGCAGTCGGAGCCTCCGTGTTTGGTGAGGAACATCACTTTTCGGGGGTTGCTGTTTCGGAAGTGTCATGAATAAATCAAACTCAAAAGTCAAATAAATGTAACCTCTGTCCTCCTTCTGTCCCTCCAACAGGAAGTCCCAGCACTCCCCTTTGTCACCAGCTTCTGGGAGAGAAACTTGCCTTCAGTCAGCGGCCTCTTCAAGTTCATGGGAATCTCCACCTTCCTGTCCGTGGCTGCCGCAGCCGGCCTGGTGGCCTACAAGAGGGGCCACCTCCCCCGGAGTTAAACCGCCCACAGCCGTCAGCTCACTCTCACGAGGGCACATCTCAATAGACACTGTACTCTTGTTCTTCTAGTGCACTACTTTATGGCCCAGACTGCAAAGTAGTGAACTATGTCGGGTATAGGATGATGTAAGAAAGACTGTTCAGCTCACACAAAACACTAACGCACCATCGCTCTGTGCACTGTCTGTTCACTAATGAAAGAGAGAGTGAGACAAAGTCATGGGCTGATCAGAGGCAAAGAGACGGTAGTTTGAGAGAAGTGAAGACGTTTAGTTTAAATCTACATTAAATCTGAGATTCAGATTGTCAAAACCAATGACGGAAAAAGAACAGAATCAATTCTTAAAATGAAATATATATATATATATATATATATAGATATATGTATCACTGTCAATACTCCACACATTGCCAACGACCCTTACATTCTTACATGAGGGTTTATTAACTCATCATGCTTTCTGTTTGTATGCATGCGTGTGTGTGTGTGTGTGTGTGTGTCCAGTGTGTCTAATTACCTCTGCTGATTTTAGGTGCTAATTTATTCTGGCCAAGCAGCTGTAGCTGTTTGATGAGATCCAGTAACGTCAGAATTAAATAGAGTTGTGCCATTGCCCGTCACAAAATCACAGAGGAGGTTCGAGGATAAGGCTGAGGGTATTATATATTTTTCTTAATGTCAACAAATCCCATGAAGAGACAAATCAATACTTTTATTTTCTTACTTTAATGAAGTAGCTAGAGTCTTGTATATCTTCTTCCTCTGTGCCACGGAGCTCCGTCGTCGTCCGAAAACTGTCTGAAACACATCAGTGAGCAGCACTGTTGCACCGGCTGACATGTTCCTTCATTATGATGAACATGGGCACTATTTTATGTCAGTCCAGCAGGATAATATTTCAAAGTATGCACAGGAACCATCCACCCACATGTGGAGTAACTTTAATACGTATGTTCCCACGTACGAGATTAACATTAACGTTACAAACACAACACTGCACAGCTTGCACAGCAGTCACTGATGAGGGTAGCTGCAGCCTCCCGGGGCTCATCGCTTTGCAAAGCGCGTGGATCCTGAACCTGTAGCTTGTTTCAAAAGCCTGAAAAATGCTGAATTCTAACTACTTTTGCTCACTTAACACACAACATAAGTAACACAATATTGCTAGTATCACAATTCAGCGCCAGAAATGTTCATCATACACCGACCGTTTGGCCCGTGACATGCGCACCAATCATCGGCATCCCAATGTGTTTGCGTCATAGTGAGTAGACACAGCCACAAAATGCATCTCAGGCACATTCATCAGTAAAAAAGAACCCAAAGACAAAGAAAGATCTGCTTCTTTTGTCTTCTTATTTTCAAGATTGGACGATAAATCATTAAAAAAAAGTTTGCACAGTGGGAACATTTGGGAACATATCTGCTACTTCTACAGCATTTGTGCTACAGTGGTGGTTTCTTGTTCATAGCGGGGGATAAGAGATCTTTCTCCATCTTAATCCTGAGTTCTGTTTAACAGGTTAGCCTGGGGCTATGGAACCTTATCCAGCAGCCTTGGGCTTTTGTAGGCTGCTAAAGGGCCGGGGCTGATGCCAAGGTCTAGTTAGCAACTTTAAAAAAATATCCAGTGTAAGGTTACGGTTAAGATCTGAACACAAGCTACACTGACAGAGTGTTCACTCTCTGCTTAACAGCCGCATCCCGCATCAGAAAAGTACAGTTAAAACAACCAGAGAGAAAATAGAACAACAACCAAGAGTCAGGAAGAAGTAAAACCTTAATTTGACAAAAAAGGGGCTTATTTAGTAGGTATAATCATTAAAAAAAATTCAACTCCTGTGGGAGGATGACTCAAGTCAATTTTATTTACATATCCAAGAATCAGACATTTGCCTGAAAAGGCTTTAGTTTGTTTTAAATGAATCCTCTCTTGTGCCACAGATTCTTCACTAAAGCACCAAACCCACAGCTGAAAATAGTTCCCATCAAAAACACTGTTTACTCCTGTTTGAGTCTCATTTGCTTAAAGTGCCAGCACACAGCTGTTACAGGAAATAACCCTTTTAAAAAACAATATTCTGTATTTGAGTTTAAAGATTTACATCTTCAGCAGGAACAAACGGAAGAGGAGCCGACAGGGAAGTCAGAAGCATGGGATTTGTTGACAGTAAAAAGAAAAATGCGTAAGAAGCCTCATCCTTCAATTCAAACTTGTATTTCGGGGTGATGTCGTGCTACTAAGCTGCTCTGTTATCTGTTGGTAAATGTAATGGAAGCACTCGAATGTATTTTTATTCAGACTAGATGACACAAACATTTTGATTTACAGATTTTTGACCGATATATTTTTGTCGTTTCTCATAAATCGGATTAATGCAAAGGGTCGTGCTGTCGCTGACGAAAAACAGCCCAGTCGCCAGCGGAAATTGGCATTGTACGTTTCCGCAAACCATTTTGCACATTTCATATGTGTTATATCAACATCTCTAAAGTGATGTAGAAGATGAGCTGACTCTGTCTGTGAGATGTGGAGGCGATGACGGATGACATGACGTCTAATCAAGATGCCTGCTAAGCAACAAACAACAAATTTGGTTTTGATTTAGCGAGTCATTGCTGTGTCAAGCGGCTTTTTAGGCAAGAAAAGAGGTTGTTTATTAGCAACTTGTCGCTGTTTTTCTAGCAGAGATTGTCCCACCCAAAACCCCACACGTTAACCCCAGCACTGAAATGTGAACTTTAAACATATCGGCTACATAATAATGTACAAATGCAGCATTGCCAGGTGGGAAATGTAGGATTATCGTACCAGAGACTCAAAATTATCATATTTTGAGGGAAATTATCGAACATCAGTCATAACCAAAATAACAATCCTACTGATGCACCATAGGCAAATATAGTCACTCTGGTGTTTACTTTCTTTGGTTTACTTTTTTTACATTTTCCTTGCTTCTGTTTTTCCTCTTCTTCTTCTGTTTTGAATCTCATTCTCGCTTGACTTCCTGACAGGTCCTAGCGCCTCGTGGGGCGGGTACAGTTGACCATTCAGCCAATCGTGCTCATTGTTCAGAGACAAACGTCACCCGTATCTCACGCTAAGCAAAGTGCGATTGGCTGGAAACATGTCACATGCGAACAGATGCCTTCAGGGCTCACAAAAAACTCCGGCATACTGATTACAACCACACATTCATGAAATGGTCAAATTATTGTACATTTGGCCTTTTTGGGATTATTGATTGTACATCGTACAGAGGGCCAAATTATCATACAAATATGATAATTATCGTACACCTGGCAACGCTGTACAAATGTAACGTATCCGTGGTTTGAAGAAATGTACAATGCCGACAATATTTCTGCCGACTGGGTTAAAATATTATCATTCCAGTTATTTTAGATCCAGGTGGCCGGCCTGCAGCTCCTCTGTGAAGTCCTCGATTTTATTGACTTACATTTTTGCAACTATCAGATGTTTTATTGTATCGTTTACTTATAGGGAAACAAATGAGTTTTAAATCACACAAGACGTTGCTAAGGAAAGTTTTGATTTGTTAAAGAGCCTCTTGTTGAAATAAGGTTAAGACAACAGATGGTTAGATGAGGGATAATTCCCCGCAGACATTTGGAGAAACTAAATTCACAGCTGACTACTCGCAGTAATCGTAACTGTTGGCCACGTTGCAAGCAACAACAGCAATCCATGATGAGATGCACTTCGACGTTAGCGTATATTAGTCGGAGAAGGAGGCGTGTTTTGTTTCGTTTGTCGTAATATGATCTGATTTTGAGGTAGACGTGAAGAAAACTAATCAACACACGTCTGAATCTTAAAGAGTTCTTGTTAGTGCACGTGTTGAAGGGCATTGTGCTGTGTGTGCAGCTCTGTGTGCCCACTGAGAGAATCTGTGTCCCAAAGACTGGTGTGTGTGTGTGTGTGTGTGTGTGTGTGTGTGTGTGTGTGTGTGTGTGTGTGTGTGTGAGTGTAGTTATCTGTTGTGCCTTATTGGAAGTCGTAGTGTTTTTGTCATTTCTCTCTCAAGTGCCTGTGTGACTCTGACACTCTCTGCCCTCGCCCCCCCGTCTCCCCTCCTGCCTGCACTGGAGGTCAGAGGTCAGATGGACCAGGTCATTGGTTTATCATCAGTAACCATCACTACACAGGGACCAGCAAAACAACCCCATGTCCCTCTCAGCATGTCTGGACTTTTTCATTTTCTCGCACCCCTCGTATCACCTGAGTGACGTCCTCAGTACAAACTTGACTCAGGTGTAGAAACACAGTGAATTATAGAGCTCAGACTGTTGGGTTGATCAAACTGCTTTTCTCCAGTGAAGCCAAGTCTGTGTGTTTTGTATTGTGATTGCAGTGCTTCACTGTCTGTCTCCTCTTGTTGTGTGATGTCCTCATGTCTCTTTAGCTGCTTAACTGACCCCCCTTTCATCCCAGCACATGCACTGGATTTACGCTCGACTCTAGAAGTCATAACTGGACAATGATCACGTTTTAGAAATTTTCTCAAACAATTTTCAGTGAACAAACAAAGCCAGCACACTTTGTCCGTCCCTTCAAACTGCAGTACAAGCACCACAACCCAGTCGCCTGGTGAAAATGTTGGCATCAGATGGTTCTGCAAACCATGGATATGCTGCATTTGTACGTTTCATACGTGTCATATCATCATTTCTAGAGTGATGTAGTATATGAGCTGACTGTGTCACTGGGACATGGAGAGGGTGATGGTACTGTTCAACCAACAGTCCAACTTGGTACCAACAAACAACAAAACCAGTTGTTTTTTAGTGAGCCATCGCTGCATTTCCAGCAGCTTTTGAGGTACCATGCAAAAGTGTTTTTTAGCAGCTCACTGCTGTGTTTTCAGCGGATATTGTGCCACAAAAAGTGGTTGTTTTTTTACAGAAATGGCACCGCATTTCCAGCCAGGATAGTGCCATGAAAAGCAGTTGGTTTTTATAGTGACATTGCTGTGTTTCCAGTGGAGATTGTGCCACCTTAGACGTCACTGCATTTCCAGCCATGATACTGGCCCTAAAAATGATTGGTTTTTTTGTTTTTTTTCACAGTGATATCACTGCATTTCCAGCGTGGATAATGGCACCACACGCATTTTTTTGTGGCTACATCCCTGGATTTCCAGCCTAGATTGTGCCACGAGAAGTGTTTGGTTTTTAAAGAAACATCACTGCATTTACAGCCTGGATGGTGGCACTATAAGTCTTTTATTTTTACAGAAACATCATTTCCAGCCAAGATTGCACCCTCAAAAGTTGGTATTTTAAGCCAGAAATAATCTTTTCTTAACTATAACCAAGAGGCTCTTGTTCTGGTGGAGATTGTACCATGAAAAGTTTTTTTCCCTGAGACATCACTGCATTTCCAGCCAGGATTGCCCTCTCAAAAGGAGGTATTTTAAATCAAAACATGATCTTATCCTAACCATATCCAAGGGCTTTTGTGCCTTAAACTAACCACGCATTAATCACAGCGTTATTTAAATGTAAAGGTTCAAAGTATCCACTACAGAATAACATGCAAATGTAACATACCCATGGTTTGCAGAAATGTACAATGCCAACATTTATTCTGGCGATTGTGTTGAGCACCATCAGCAGACACGATGTATTCATTATCTGATCCTTCTTCATTGTTTCCTGACCTGAGACTGTTCCTCCGTCCCTCTCGTCCTTTTGTGCATTCGAGCCTCTTTAACTTCCTGTTCTTTGATGTCTTTGATTCCTCAAACAAAGCTGGTGATATTTAAAAAGAAAAAAATGTGAAATAAATCTTTTACTCGTCTTCAACGGCTCTTGTGTATCATTTTATGTATTTCTGAGTTGAGGAGGTTCATGACAGGAAACATACATTTACAGGCCACTTTGTTAGGTACACTTGTTCAACTGCTCGTTAACACAAACAGCTAATCAGCTAATCATCCAATCACGTGGCAGCAACTCAATCCATTTAGTCATATAGACATGGTGAAGACGACCTGCTGAAATTCAAACGGAGCATCGAATTGGGGAAGAAAGATGATTTAAGTGACTTTGCCTGTGGCATGTTTGTTGGTGCCAGACAGGCTAGTCTAAGTGTTCTGCCTCAAGTTGATGTTGACTTGAGACGTTTGGAAAATGTTATGGAACAACACGACATAAATCTGACTAGAATTGCATCTTTGCTTTTTGCAGATGATGTGGTTCTGTTCGCTGTGACCTCCAGCATGCACTGGGTTGGTTTGCAGCCGAGTGTGAAGCAATCGGGATGAGAGTCAGCACCTCCAAATCTGAGGTCATGGTTCTCTGTGGGAAACCGGTGGAGTGCCCTCTCTGGGTTGGGGGAGAGTTACTGCCTCAAGCGAGGGAGTTCAAGAATGTCAAGGTCTTGTTCAAGAGTCAATCAATCAATCAATTTTATTTATAAAGCCCAATATCACAAATCACAATTTGCCTCACAGGGCTTTACAGCATACGACATCCCTCTGTCCTTATGACCCTCGCAGCGGATCAGGAAAAACTCCCCAAAAAAAACCCTTTAACAGGGGAAAAAAACCGTAGAA
>NC_065512.1:4319696-4322413 GCF_006386435.1 Epinephelus moara
GATCAAATATTACTCCGAGGTTTCTTACGGTAGTGCTAGAGGCCAGAGCAATGCCATCTAGAGAAACTATGTCATCAGATAAAGAGTCTCTGAGTTGTTTGGGGCCAAGAACAATAACTTCAGTTTTGTCTGAATTTAACATCAGGAAATTGGTGCTCATCCAAGTTTTTATGTCTTTAAGGCAGTTATGGACAGTAAGAGTGAGGGCAGAATGGAGCATGAGATGGATCTGCGGTTTGGTGCGGCTTCTGCAGTGATGCAGGTGTTGCGCTGGACTGTCATGGTGAAGAGGGAGCTGAGCCTGAAGGCAAAGCTTTCGATTTACTGGTCCATCTACGTCCCAACCCTCACCTATGGTCATGAGCTCTGGGTAGTGACTGAAAGAATAAGATCGTGGATACAAGCAGCAGAAATGAGTTTCCACTGTAGGGTGTCTGGGCTCAGCCTTAGAGATAGGGGGAGGAGTCAGACATCCGTAGGGAGGTCGGAGTAGCGCTGCTGCTCCTTTGCATCAAAAGGGGTCAGTTGAGGTGGTTCAGCATCTGATCAGGATCCTCCTGGGCGCCTCCTGTTAGAGGTGTTCTGGGCACGTCCCACTGGTAGGAGGCCCCGGGGCAGACCAAGAACACACTGGAGGGATTATATATCTCATCTGGCCTGGGAACACCTCGGGGTCCTCCAGGAGTTGCTGGAAAGTGTTGCTGGGCAGAGGGATGTCTGGGGTGCTTTGCTCAGCCAGCTGCCCCCGCGACCCGGCCCTGTATAAGTGGATGGATGGATGACATGAATATCTGGACAATAATTTGGGGCCTTCCTTTAAATAGCTGTTGATATATTTCAGTCCAAAGGTGGACTGATATCGCCATCCCTGGAGCTGTGATTGAAAATATAACAGTTCTCTGAGACTGTATCACACTCATGAGCAGCGTTATCTAATTTACAGTGAGCAAACAGCTGGCAGCAGATAATTTGCCAGAAGTGGGTCGTAGTGGAAAAGCTGCAGCCAAAGGTTATTAAGACAGATGGATAAGTGATTTGCATTAAACTCACATTTAGTGTAATTTTCAAAACAGCCCTCCAGCCTCGCTGAGACCCTTTTGTACAGTGTGTGTGTGTGTGTGTGGGCGCATATGTGCATTAACTGAAGCCCATAAAGATTCTGGCAAAGCCTCAAAAAGGTTCAGATGTAGAGCGCTGCCGGCCACACAACGGCAGAACTGAGTTAATTTCTTAAGAGACGAGACAGAAGCTCCAGAGCCAACAATACTGAACCACGTCTACGTGTCAGAAACTCCAAATATGTAACCTTTCATCCTGATTTACCCAGATAATCTGCTCTCTGAGACAAAACACACTGAAATCTTTGTCTAGTGTGTGTGTGTGTGTGTGTGTGTGTGTGTGTGTGTGTATGTGTGTGTGGCTTCATGCCAGGACTTCTGCTGCACCGTCCTCTTTCATCTCTTCTGTATTTAATTTAATCTCCCCTTTGAGCTCCTCACCGCAGGGCCATTCACATAAATTCAAGAATTGTAAAATCAATATAAATCACGATAAAACGATGTCAGTGTTGAAATAATGTCTTCCTACTGTTGGGAAAATGTGTTCCTGAGTACCAGTAATTTTTCTGCATTATGAGTATTTTATTTTGATACTTTAAGTCGGCTGTATTCTGCTGATAAAACTTACACAGCCAACTCTTGTGACATTTTTAATGGAGGACTTAAATCGGCCTTGAGGGGTAAGTTTGGTACTTTTCAACCTGGACCTTATTGTCTCGAGTTTTTGTGTGTAAGTCACAAATGAGAGCAAATTTTTTTGAAAATGCTCCAGTATTAAGTAAGACTGTCACAATGTTATGTAACAGGTGGACTCTTGTGTCTGTGTTGTGTTGATATGAAGAGGCCCAGACCGTGGATATCTTTGGAGGCGATCTCCGTTTACTCCTGAAAACTCTCAGAGCAAGAGGCAAAAACAAAATCCTGCCTCAATGATGTCGGTGAAGTGTCAGTCATCCAGGTCATGGTGATCATAAGCGCTATATCGTAGACAACTGGACTTGCTTGAGTTCCTTGAAGACGTGTCATGTCTCATCCAACAGGCTTCTGGTTTTATGCTCAGTGTGGGTCACATGAGAGTTGTTGACACACACGGCCATCTTGTGTGTCGTTAGGGTTAGATGGGTCCAGATGAGAATGGGTGTTAAGTCATCTGGGAAAGATGAAACAATGAAACGTCTTCAAGAAACTCAAGCAAGTCCAGTTGCCTATGATAGAGCACTTATGATCTCTTAATTGCGATCATGTAACTCGAGCCCCTCTCCCACGGAGTACAACAGCAAAAACGCAGGGCCATGTTACATTCAATTCAGTAAAACACAGAAAACGTACCTGACAGAGGTAAAAACTAAATCCTCTGTCAATTACGACCATATAACTCAAGCCCCTACTCAAGTTAAAGGGATAGTGCACCCAAAAATGAAAATTCAGCCATTATCTACTCACCCATATGCCGACAGAGGCCCTGGTGAAGTTTTAGAGTCCTCATGTCCCTTGCGGAGATCGGCGGGTGGAGCGGCCAGCACACCTAATGGCAGACGGCGCCCCAGACTAACATCCAAGAACACAAAATTGAATCCACAGAGTATCTCCATACTGCTCATCCATAGTGATCCAAGTGTGCTGCAGCCCCGACATAAAAAGTTGTTTGGAAAAACGTCA
>NC_065512.1:4322657-4329009 GCF_006386435.1 Epinephelus moara
CGCACACGTGAGCGCGGAGCACAGAGAAGCAGTCAGAGCTACAGGCTACAGTGAGGCTAAAAACAGAGTTCATATGACGTTTTTCCAAACAACTTTTTATGTCGGGGCTGCAGCACACTTGGATCACTATGGATGTGCAGTATGGAGATACTTTGTGGATTCAATTTTGTGTTCTTGGACGTTAGTCTGGGGCGCAGTCTACCATTAGGTGTGCTAGCCGCTCCACCCGCCGATCTCCGCAAGGGACGTAAGGACTCTAAAACTTCACCAGGGCTTCCGTCGGCATATGGGTGAGTAGATAATGGCTGAATTTTCATTTTTGGGTGCACTGTCCCTTTAAGTGACAGGAATACGTTAGCGTATTATACAATAAGTTTAGGCTGAAAAATGAACTCATAAACAGCGCTAAAACAAAATTACTGTGGAAATAACTACAAGAGCAATGTCACAAAAGGGGAGAGGTAAGGCGGGAGACTATAGGTGGGATACCCCTAAAGGTGAGTATCAAATGTTTTACATATTGACTATGGAGGCCTGAGCGTGTCAGGTAATAACAACTGCAAAAGGACTCCCGCACACTGTCTAACTTGCAATATAAAATTTATTTGCAACGTTTCGGTACTAGACCTTCATCAGGCAAAACCTTGTTTTAATAGATGTGTGAAGTGATTTCCTAGGTAATAACAACTGAAACTAAATTATGCACATACGTGTACAATAGTACATATTTGTTATATTGTTTCCTGTTTTACTTTGAAACTCCCTTCTCCTCTCATTTCAGATCTCTTCACTTCCTGCCCCTGTGTGTTTTCCCTCCCTTTTAATGACTTCACCTGTGTCTGATTGTCTGTCCTGCCCTGATCAGCCTCACCTGTGTCTCGTCATCCTTCCCCTCACCACAGTATTTCGTGTGTGTCTTGTTTCTCTCTTGCCAATTCAACTTAGCTCCATGTGTGTGTAGCATTCCAGCCTTTTGTTTCCCTGTGTCCTTTTCTTGGTTTTTTGTATTTAGCTTGTTGATTGACTCTGCCTCATCCCTATTGGATTTGTTTGCCTCCACTGAACCTAACTTTTTACCTGAACTCTCTCCAGAGTCATGCGTTTGAGTCCACTCTCACCTGGTTCACCAGTCGATACACATATAACCATATAAATGAGCAAGCACTGTATCTCAATACACATACATGCAGTTGGATCATAATATCCTCTTCTTCCTTTTTTCCAAATGTAACTTTACTGAACAGTACACATAGAATAAGATGCAAATAAAAATGCTGATTTGACTATAAGAGTGTATCTTAGTGTGTCACATCTCCGCAGAGGAGACTTCTTTCTTCTTCCAATGCATAAGGAGCAGTTTCTCTGCAATAATGAGGCTGTAGAAAATATTGCTGGGTGTTGCTCAATTTTCTGACATCATCAGACATTCAGAATAATAATGAGTGGTTCAGGTTCGAGCTGAATTTGAGGTATTTTAGATATAATTTAAAAACAGTGATCCAGTCTGTCTTCAATTTACACTTCCTGTCCATTAAGGAGCAGGACGAAGCAAACCTGTCTAGTTCAACCCCTGTCCTATTTTAAACCCTCAATACTCAGTTCAAAATGATGTTGCTTATTGAAAATCTATTAATATGTTCATATGTTTTTGTTTTTTACACATGCATAGTATTTTTCTTCCTAAATGTTCGAAATAAAGTGCATTCAGTTCAAGTTTGGTGTGAAGCAGTGATCTCTATGGCCACTAGAGGGCAGATGACAACCATCAGAGCAGACTCGGTGCAGTCTGCTGTGCAAATAATGAAATATTGTTATCCAACAAACACACAGCGTCTTTCTTTCTCCTGATTCTCTCATTTGTTGCAGTGATTGCTGCTCACATGCACACCAACACATGACGGGGTGCAGTGAGGCTCTGCTGTCACATTAATCCTGAACAGAGGTTAGTCATGTTGGCTGGTTTTGCTGGTTGACATATGGCACTTATGTTGCTCTCATCACTCCTGTCTGAGCTGTGATAGCCAGAGGCTTGTACAGCCCAGATTGACACGCCAGGCTTAGTCACCGCAACCACTTTCCAATACCACGCCGCCTGCTCCCCAGCCTGCACAAAGGTTAGTGCAGCTGCACGGGCAGTGAGAGGCACGACAGTGCTGGGGTTGCTCTTTTTCTTCATTTCATGTAGGTGTCAATGCATCTGCATGCGGCTGCACGCACACGCTCCCCCACCACCTTTACACACACTGTCCTCTCTTTATTAGACCACATCCCTGCTCCTGGCCCCTCTGCAGCTCGCTGCGATATGAAATCTGACACTGTCAATTTGCCTCCCAATCCGTCAGAGCGTGGATTGGATTCAGATGGCAGTGTTGTGGGGCCCGGGGACTCGGAGCTGTGGCCTAGGCAACTGCTAACCGCCATCCACCCACAGCCCCCGCAAGTTCCCTCAACAGTGAAATCGTCTGCAATCTCCCGTTAAATGTTCCCACTCCCAGACTCTGTGCTAGATTGTTTTCTCGTCCGCAGGTACCGGGGGTGCTCAGAATCTCTCCCCCGGGTGCCGAGGTGAATTGCAGAAACGAAGTTCACTAAAAATAACTGTCTGTGATGGAAAACCGTTTCTTTCTTTGATTGTGGGGGCTCAGGATGCATGTGTGAGGCTCTGGGATCCGCCAGAGTTCAAAGTAACATGAATGTTCAGAAACAGAGACTTTCTGAGGTCTTTTACATCTTTGTTATCAGCTGACAGTCTTGAGACGACAGGGAATGAGGGCAGAGAGAAATGAGAGGATCTGAAACATATCTTTAAAATAAACATGAGCTATGTAAGGTTTATTGTAAGGATTATTAATAGA
Organism: Epinephelus moara; assembly: GCF_006386435.1. Taxonomy (NCBI): domain Eukaryota; kingdom Metazoa; phylum Chordata; class Actinopteri; order Perciformes; family Serranidae; genus Epinephelus; species Epinephelus moara. Next base: position 4,325,513 of record NC_065512.1, read on the forward strand.
AGGTGTATAGGCTGTTCTGTGCCACCAATAAGAGCACAGTTTGGGTTAATGTGTTTGCTGGTGTTTATCCCTCTGTTTGTGAATAATACTGTTAAAATGTTGGTAATCCTCCCCATGGGATATCGCCAAATCAGCATGGGAGGAGCACTGGGATGTTAAACTCTCTGATGAGACATTGCAATTTAGTTTAAAATACAAACACACCATCTCATACTGCATTAGAGACACAGTCTCATCCATTTCAAAGTCGTACATCGATGGTACTGTTCACCTCAGAAAATAAGACACCTCTGCACTTCTGAAGCTCCTCATTGACTTCAGATGGCGACAGGAGGAGCACCTATCACTCTGAATAGGAGAGGAGAAGGTGCCTAGTTTTAGATTCTGGAAACCCACATCAGCGAGGACCTCAAGTGGACTGTAGTGGACAGCAGACTGGGCGTCTTTGCAGAGGGTGGTCAACACAGCACAAACAATTATTGGGCTCCCCCTGCCTGGATATGTGAATGTCTTTTATGAGAAGCAGCAAATTGCATTGTATGTGATGCTAATCAGACTGATGTCAGCGGGCGACCACACCAAACGCACCAAAGCCACCAGAGCAGAGATCACACAGACCTGTGGGTGAAACTAAATCAAAGAGGTTAACTACAGCGCTGCTACATGGGTGGCAACTGACTCCAGACCAGTCAATATGATGGAGGATTTGGCTTTGACCAGTCATATGTCTCACGCTAACAGGGAACAGTGGTGTCAAACATACAGGACTTGCATGAATCAGAGACAGCAGCTAAACTGGAACTCTTGAAAACTCTTTGCATTCATTTGATTCCCACTGAAAACACTTTGGTAAGAACTGCTTCACCTTTTTAACACGGACTTCAAAACTGTTTTGAAATGCAAAATAATGGAATTAATGCGATTAATCATGATTGACTATTGAAATTCAGCAAATAGAACGATTAAAGCAAAAAATCACTCATCAACGACTAAAACAATTTGTCGTTTGACAGCCCTAATATTCCACTTAGGATTCCTTCAGTGTTCAGTGTTCGGGAGGTTTTTACCAGAAGCCAAACTATCCACAGAGGTCTCTGCCTCTCTAAAAGAAACACCTGATTAAAACCAGTAAAAACACTGAATAAACCAGTTTCACGCTACAAATCGGTGTTTTTCTGAACACTGTTTGGCATATCAGAGACGTTAGCTTAGCACCTGCTAATGTGTGCTCACCTTTTTTCTTTCATAACTTAAGATCCAGATATTCAGGAGGTTTTTACAAGAAGCTGAATTATCCACAGAGGTCTCTCCCTCTCCGAAACAAACGGAGCAGGTGATCTAATCCGGTAAAAACACTGAATAAAGTAGTCTCATGTTAAATATTTCCGTATTTTTATGATGCCACTGGGATGAGAATCAGCACCTCCAAGTCTGAGGCCATGGTCCTCAGCCGGAAAAGGGTGGATTGCCCACTCCAGGTCGGGGGGAGGTCCTTCCTCAGGTGGAGGAGTTTAAGTATCTTGGGATCTTGTTCACGAGTGAGGGTAGGATGGAGCGGGAGAGCAAAGCTCTCAATTTACTGGTCGATCTGCGTTCCAACCCTTTCGGTAGTGACCGAAAGAACGAGATCGTGAGTACAAGTGGCTGAAATAAGTTTCCTCCGCAGGGTGGCTGGGCTCAGCCTTAGAGATAGGGTGAGGAGCTCGGACATCTGGGAGGGACTCGGAGTAGAGCCGCTGCTCCTCCACATCGAGAGGAGCCAGTTGAGGTGGTTCGGGCATCTGGTAAGGATGCCTTCCGGACACCTCCCTTGGGAGGCGGAGGAGACTGGGAGGAGACCTCAGGGCCGCCCCAGGACACGCTGGAGGGATTACATCACCCGGCTGGCCTGGGAACACCTCGGGGTCCCTCGGAAGAGCTGACGGAAGTGGCTGGGGAGAGGACTGTCTGGGCTTCTTTGCTGAGGCTGCTGCCCCCGCGACCCGGACCCGGATAAGCGGAGGACGACGAGTACGAGACGACGACGGACGAGTGCGAATATTTTTATGATGCTCCTTGTCGCTGAGAGGTGGCTAACTACGATGGCAGGTGCAAAAATGTGAATGGCCCTACGTGGAGCCAGTGTTTGGTTTGTCCGTTCTGGGCTACTGTAGAAACATGGTGCAACATGGAGATCACTGTAGACAAGGACCTGCTCCCTGTTTAGACATAAGCTGCTCATTTTAAGGTAACAACAACACAATGATTCTTATTTTCAGGTGAATATACACTAAGGAAAACATACTTATTATATTATATTCCATTTCTGCCAATATATCCCCCTCAATCCTGCACACTGGACCGTTACATGTTTTTTAATTTAAATGTATACAAAGTGGTACAAATGTTTTGTTTCTCAGTGACTTTATTTCATGTCATTACCTTATAAGATCTATGACTCTACTGTCACAGGCAGCATATTGCAGGTAATACAGCATCATCCCACCTGACTGTACCAGCAGGCCGTCTATGAATCAGCGGGTCAGGATGGAGCTATCTGAGCCAGCCCTGAGCCCGAGGTGTTCAGCACTTCCCCCCCACCTCACACCGCTATAGGCTCTCTAACTTATTGTTGTGTGCTGGTGGGACCTGTGCGTGATTTACTGCGAGATCCTCAACAGATTACAGCATCGCCTCTCGTTAGACGTTTCACTTTGACCGGAGGAGTAGGAAGAATACGCTTCATGATTTATGGAACATGTTTGCTGAGATGTCGTCATGCACAGACGTGAGATAAAGATATTCCGGTTGACTCAGAGAAAGTTTCTTTCAATCTGAACTTAGTTTGACATTTTGAGATGTTATTTGTTGTCTCGCTGAGAGTAAGATGTCATGTCTGCACAGTGAATCTGAAGCTACGACACAACTCCCCTTAAAACCATGCTGTGTTGTTGTAAACCACCTTTTTGTGTGGAGTAAACAAAGTAGATATATTGTGTTAATTAGTGAGCTTTACAGGAGCAGGGAGACAGATTTTATTACCTTTATTGCTACCTATATTAGCCGTTTCTCCCTGTTTCATTACTACAATCATTACTTAATCAAATTATGTATTACTCCTGTGTATGCTGTTACAGTAGATGGTATCATATTACTCTCATGTGTCCTACTTTGCTGACTTTGAAGCCACTAATCACATCACTTTTACACGTGAGACAGCTCTGCTTTATTATTAAAATGTGTAACACTCTTCATGAGTACTGTTTGTACTGCCTGTAATTTTGAGTTTAAATGTTCTTGTTTTTATGTTATATATCTGACTATATGATGACGAAAGCTCTGTGTGTGTGTCTGTTCCACGTTTTTCTCCTCACTGACTTGGTCAATCCATGTGAAATTTGGCACAGTGGTAGAGGGTCATGGGAGGATGCCAATGAAGCAATATTACATCAATTGGCCAAAGGGGGGTGCTATAGCAACCAATTGAAATGTCAAACTTTGAATGGGCATATCTCATG
>NC_065512.1:4329456-4332808 GCF_006386435.1 Epinephelus moara
CTAATGTACAGTTTTAGCCCACTAACTATCCCACTACTGGCAATGGTACTACTGTACTTTCAATAAAGCAATCGTACTATCAAATTCACAAACACTCTGTCTGAATACATTGCTCTTCTTAATGGGTTCAGTTGACTATTTAATCTGCAATTTCCTATGACCTGTATCCCAAACACACACCATGTGAAACTGTATATGGGCAACTGTGCACTCAACGGGTATGGCCTAGTTCATAAGTATTTCTTAATTTTCTTTATTTATGTGTACGTTCTGTCATGTTGCTGCAACAGTTAATTTTCCTCTCTGGGATCAATAAAAGGTTTATTTTATCTTACCTTTCTGACTGTCTCCTCACTGTAGGTTCATCTTCACCACACAGACATGAGGGGTATCAATCAGCTAAGTCTCGTCAACAAAACGAATAAGTGTAGTTCTGAAAATGTCAACCTGTTCCCAGTGTTTCAGTCTGATCCAAATGTAATGCACATTTTAAAACAGCAATAGTGACCAAAGTGCTGTACAATCAAGAAATAGCAAAAGCCATAACACCAACTCAGGGAAAACATAGAGACGAGTTTAAAAGAGAAAAGGACAATAATTCAACAGTAGCTCAGTCTGTGGGAAATGGAGTTTTGCCTGTTCAAATCCCCATTTGGACCAAACACAGAGTGTGGTCTGGCAGCTGGAGAGGTGCCGGTTCATGCCCCTGAACACAGCAAAAGTGCCCTTATTGAGCAAGGAACTGAACGTCCAGCTGTTGGTGCCTGTCCGTGGACAGCCTCCTCGCTCTGACATCTCTCCATGAAAGCATGTGTAAAGGTCCTGTTTGTGTGTCTGTGTTTGGCACCTGTGTGTAGATTTGTAATATTAAGTATTATAATTACACCAAAATTTGTTTCAGTTGTTATTATCTGACACGCTCAGGCCTCCATAATCAATATGTGGAAGCTGCAACAAACATAGCGAGGTGAAACACCACACAGAGTGAATCTGGGATTTGTTCCTTTTTTTACTTTCATCCACACTGTTTACAAAGGTTATCGACAATTACTGCAAAGTACACCTTAAATGTGTAGTTTAACTTCTCCTCATTGTGAAGGGGTCTGAAATTAGTTAGTGAGAAGTTAGTTTTCCCAACACAGACTCTTCCTGTAATCTTGATCAAACATTATACTCATGACACCCAGTATAACGCAGTCTATTGGTTATTTTTAGTCTGAAGTTCCACAAAAGAGCCCGCCGTCGGAGCTGCACCATTAGCCTCAGAATGGCTTCTTGGTGACATTGACAGAGCGCTGAGGAGGATTTCATCTGATACGGAGCCATCAGAGCCTAGTAATGATCAACATCACTCACTCTGTCAAAGCACATAGACAAAAGAAAGTGAGCTCGGCGAGAAAAGTTCGAGCGAGGTAAGATCTTCAGAGGGGAGAGGGCAGGGGAGGTGATGGTGCAGAAACATCAAGAGGGAAGCGGAGGGAAAGGTGAGGGGAAGCTGTGGACAGAAGGGGGAGGAAATGAGGCAATCTGCTCCGGCGCTCTGATAACCAAGAGTCTTCAGTCTGTCCTGCTCCTCGGGTTTTACCTCTGTGGAGTCCAGCGGGGCGCTGGAGGAGAGACTTTGACTTTAGAGTAAAAGTAAATGACCCAGCACCTTTAATGTGGCTGTAAACGGCAGGTGCTGGCCAGACAGGAGCATAACATCCACCTGCGACATGGAGAGGTCCTCTTCCTCCTGCAGGATGACCAGGATGTGAGCCAGAGCAGAGAGAAGACAGGCTTCCTGTAATCAAATGAAATTACACAAGGCTCTGAGTCTTAATTCCAGCCCTGGCCGTGTGTCGCTGTCTCTCGATCTGCAGGCCTCTCCATCACAGCTCCGAAGAGATAAATAACTGGGGTAAATAGTAAATCCACCCTGGGCTGCAGCGGGAAGGAGCAGAGGAGGGAGGGAGCATCGAGGGAGGCTTTCTGAGTCTTAATCCCTCGAGTGAAATGACTGCAGTACAAGTCAAGCCCTGGACCTAAAATAGCCTTTTTCTCTCACGCGCTCTCATTCTCTCTCCCTAAACAATAAAGGCTCTCCTCTCCTGTCTCCTGCCCGTGTAGGTAAATGGTCCATTACAGTGAAGGCAGAGAAATAAACACTCGAGTGCAGCACTTAGGGGAATCAGCTGCCACTGTCATATTCCCAGCTGGTTAAAATGTGTTCCATTTAAATGCATAATGCCTTAGAGGGTGGAAATAGCTAATCACAACTCATTCTAAATTAGTCTCCACAAATGGCAACCTGGCTTAATCATATTGGAAAGCTAACTGCGTGGAGTGTTATTTGATTATTCCGCCTCACCGAAGACCCAGCATGAGAGCTCACTTCTGCAGGGGAAGCTGGGCGTTAATGTGTGTGCGCATACAAATGCATCATAGTGCAAGAAAGTCATCAGATTCCATCTGCTCACCTGTAGAGCCGACGCATCGCCAGCGTCACTCGGGGGAAGAGAGTTTCACAACAGAATGAATGTGTGAGAGAAACACTGTGTACATTTGGCATTCAGAGAAAAACATTTTCAAAGTTCATTATGTAAATTTGCGAGCTGAAATATCTCGCAGAGGCTGTAGTTTGCAGTGAATAATGTAAGTATTTTGTGTAGTCTGAGTGAACAGCGGCGCGTGGAGGGGCTGCTGTGATGGATCAAACTTTCCCCATAAGAAAAGCATCCAGAGGAATCAATTCCGGTCACACTTGGTTTGGCAGGATGTTGCTCTTAATTCAAACTCACTAAACCGTACAAAGAGAGAGGGAGTGTGCTGCAAAAAAATGTCCATCTTCTCAAAGTCATTTAGGGCCATATTCAGTTTTAAAGTGGAACTCCAGAAATTTAGTATTGCTATGGAATAAAGTTGGGGAAGAGCAATTATCAGGAGGTGCATGCACAGACATCAAATCTCAGTAGGTGCTGCCTGACAGTAATCAGCGAATGCACAGTGCTATCATGTTCTTTTAAACTAAGTACATTTATTGAAGTGCCATAGTTAATTTCCCTTGCGATTAATAAAGTATCTATCTATCTATCTATCTATCTATCTATCTATCTATCTATCTATCTATCTACTATCTATCTATCTATCTATCTATCTATCTATCTATCTATCTATCTATTTATGTGCTATGTGTTTATCACTATATATAAATTGAATCAGGGACTCATGTTGTTCCAAAGTTGTATAATTGCCTAGAGTTGGTTCGTGTTCTCACGGCAGCATTTACAAGAGGACCAGATCAAATGCCTTGTGTGAGAAAGCTGCTCTTGATTGGTCAGAATTTCCATGTGGGAAAAATCCAGGAAGTAAA